>NC_068448.1:32424514-32724514 GCF_023373465.1 Oncorhynchus keta
GCATGCCACCCTGCATACCACGTCTGGCTTGCTTCTGAAGCTAAGCAGGGTTGGTCCTGGTCAGTTCCTGAATGGGAGACCAGATGCTGCTGGAAGTGGGGTTGGAGGGCCAGTAGGAGGCACTCTTTCCTCTGGTCTAAAGGAATATCCCAATGCCCCAGAGCAGTGATTGGGGACACTGCCCTGTGTAGGGTGCCGTCTTTCGGATGGGACGTTAAACCGGTGTCATGACTCTCTGAGGTCATTAAAGATCCCATGGCACTTATTGTAAGAGTAGGAGTGTTAACCCTGGAATCCTGGCTAAATTCCCAATCTGGCCCTCAAACCAATTGGCTCATTAATCCCCCTCTCCCCTGTAGCTATTCCCCCAGGTCGTTGCTGCAAATGAGAACGTATTCTCAGTCGATTTACCTGGTAAAATAACGAATAAATAAATTAAATAAAAAGTGCTAATAGTCAATATCTGGATAATGTGTGCAATGCTTGATAGTGTATATGATGTTAACATGACCTGAATATAGACTGGTTTTCATCAAGCTGTCCGCTCAAGAGGAAGCTTCTCACTGATTTTGCCAGTGCCTGTAATCTGGTTCAGGTTATTAATCAACCTACCAGGGTGTTTACAAAGACTACAGCAACTATATCATCTACATGTATTGATCACATTTTTACTAATGCTGCAGAACTTTTTTCTAGTGCTGTATCCAGACCCATAGTATAGTTGCTATATTTAGAAAAGCTAACGTTCCAAAGGCTGTCTCAAAATGGTGTATAAGAGATCATACAAGAGGTTTTGTAGTGACTCCGATGTTGAAGATGTTTAAAGGATTTGGTCTGATGTGTTTAATGAGCTTTCAGACGCTGCACTTGATGCATTTAACAAGGTTTCTTCCAGTTATTGACATGCACCTATTAAAGCGACTCTCCAGTACTTTTGTAGTAGTTCTGGAAATGGCAATCAGGAGCCAGTGGTCCCTGAAAATTGCATACTACGACACATATGGGCACCACATCATTGCGCATCTTGCTAGCTGTCACTCAAATTGATAATTTGACCAGATCCAATGCTTCAGTGCAGCCTTTGATCTTATTGAAAATAATTTGTTATTGGAAAAACGGATATGTTATGGCTTTACATTCTCTGCAATATAATAGGTTGAGCGCTTTCTGTCTAATGGAACAGTGTCTTCTTTAACCTCTCTGGGATATGTAGCGTCCCACCTGGCCAGAAGCCAGGGAAAATGCAGAGAGCCAAATTCAAATGACTATTTACTATTTATTACTATAAATTACTATAAAATTTAAACTTCATTAAATCACACATGTAAGATAGCAAATTAAAGCTATATTTGTTGTGAATCCAGCCAACATGTCAGATTTCAAAAAGGCTTTTCGGCGAAAGCAAACTATGCTATTATCTGAGGATAGCACCTCCCTAAACAAAAACTATATTTCAACCATACAGGTGTGAAATAAAAATGTAATTCATGCCTTACCTTTGACAAGCTTATTTTTGTTGGCACTTATATGTATATATCCAAAATGTCAATTTATTTGGCGCGTTTGATCCAGAAAAACACCGGTTCCAACTTGCTCAACATGACTACAAAATATCTCAAGTTACCTGTAAACTTTGCCAAAACATTTTAAACTACTTTTGTAATACAACTTTAGGTATTTTAACGTAAATAATCGATAAAATTGAAGACTGGATGATCTGTGTTCAAAACAGGAAGAAAACAAACTGAAGCATGCTTTTTGGTCACGCGCCTCTATCTAACAGTACACTTCAAGTGACCCTCGTTCAAGATGCCTGTACTTCATTACACAAAGGAATAACCTCAACCATTTTCTAAAGACTGTTGACATCCAGTGGAAGCGATAGGAACTGCAAGAAGGTCCCTTAGAAATCTGGATTCCCAATCAAACCCCATTGAAGTGACTTCAAAAAGAGTGACCTCAACAAACAAAAAATCTGAATGGTTTGTCCTTGGGGTTTTGCCTGCTAAATAAGTTCTGTTATACTCACATGGTTCAAACAGTTTTTTTTTTTTTTTTAGAAACTTCAGAGTTTTCTATGCATACTATTCATAGATTTGGATATCTTATCTTCTGGGGATGAGTAGCAGGCAGTTGAATTTCGGCATGCATTTCATCCGGATGTGGAAATACTGCCCCCTGTCACCAAGAAGTTTATTTATTTATTTAACCAGTAAGGGCTCACTGAGATTAAATCTATTTTTCAAGAGCGCCCTGGCCAAGATAGGCAGCACCAAGTCATTACAAAAGATTAGACAGACAACATGAAAAACTACAAGTAAAATCTAGTAAAAACCATTGAATTCACAAGAGTATAAAACAGCCAATTAAAAACATTGACAGGTCAGGGAATCGGCCTCAAAATCCTTCATCAGTGATTTAAACACCAATCGGGACAAGTTCTTCCAGTTTAAAAGTATTTTGTAAGGTGTTCCAAGATGATGGCGCAGAGTACATAAAAGCCCTTTTACCAAATTCAGTTTGGACATTTGGAACAGTTAGTAGAATAAAGTCCAGTGACTAACGGAAGCTTCTCTCATGTAAAATATAAAGTGTGGTAATCCGCAAGGCAGCGGTCTTGGCCCTTCACTGTTCTATTTTTACTAATGATCTACCACAAACTTTAAACGAAATTTGACGAACTGACTTGTTGGAAAGGTGGCATCCTATGACAGTGCCACATTGAAAGTCACCGCTCTTCTGTAAGGCCATTCTACTGCCAATGTTTGTCTATGGAGAGTACATGGCTGTATGCTCAATTGTATACACCTGTCAGCAACGGGTGTGACTGAAATAGCAGAATCCACTAATTTGAAGGGTTGTCCACATACTTCCTTTTTATTTATTTTTGTGTGTGTACTTACCCCACCAGACTTGCCACTAGGGGACTCTTCACAGTCCCCAAATCCAGAATGAATTAAAGGCCACGCACAGTATTGTATTGAGCTATGATCACATGGAACCCATCTCAAATTACTCAAGCAAAACAAAGCACAACACTGTTACCCTGTTATATCTGACCTAGTTAAGGTATATGTAGTAATGTAAGTCTGTTTTTTAAATGTAAATTGTAAAGTATTTTTGTCAGATTTTTTTTGTGTGTCAGACTAGCTAAAGCTGTTGGATCTAAAACTCTTAAGTGCTAACGCCCTCTCTCTCTTGTCTCCAGGACCGGTTTGCAGAGATCTTTGGGAAGGATGCTGCAGCTGAGAGCAGGAAGTCTCAGGAGAGCTTTAAGAAGTGGTTGCTGGCGGGGATGACACTGGTTACAGGAGTCATCGTAGGGTCACTCATTGCTCAGAAACGCCTGTGAGATCGACAAGCAGACGCCATCTTGTAGGGGGGGGAAATGAAGGAACTTTTTTACTTTCGTATTTCTCCTTTATTTGCCAAGAAAGGACATGTTTACGGTTTAACCTTACATCCCACAATGCACTGAGGTCTCGTTGACTGTTGAGATTAAAGAGAGTGATGGTCACTAATGTTACCCTCATCAAACACCTCCCTGCAACACCCTAAAACACAAGAAAATGGAGGCGGATAGAACTGTCTTGGACCAAATGTTCTTCAGTTTCCTTTTTACTCTTTCCTGTATCTTCTCCAATTGCTGTATTCATTTGGTTTTACAAATTTACTTTCATTTTGCATGATGTGCTCCATCTATAGGCACGTCTGTGCTGATGGGGATTTACTAGCCCCATCTCTGAGGTTAGTCTTGTTGATGGTCTCTAACCCCAAAACTTGCCACCTGTAAAAGAAGGGGGGGAAATGGCACTGAAAATCAACATCTTTCCACCTCAGTGTAGTTTTGACATGGCTGCTTTGTAGATGCAGTGCACTCCAAACAATCTAGCCAAAAGACAGCCAATATCACACTCACTAGCTCAATGTGTTAATTGTAAATGTTTTTTTTTTTTCATCTCCAAGTTGTAAGTGTAACAAGTGATTGAGACAGATTTCGATCTTGACTCTAGTGCGCCACGTCAGGCGCATTGGCCTGTAATGAATGAGGTGATAGTTTTCCATGTGTGTTCATTGGTTTGTGTATTGTTTTTTTTTTAAACCATTAAAACCCACGTGATAATTTCCTGTCCTGATGGTGGTAACTGCGTACCTGACACACCGCCCTGTCTAGACAGAAAACACAAGGTGCACAACAAACCAAGAGCCAGTGATGAAGAGGAGTATTTATTCTAGCAGCTGTTGGTACAAAGGCTGTTTTCTTATTATAATGGAGGAAAAGATTGTTCAGTATTTACGACTTGCAACACAGCCTAATGATTTGTTTCGCTAATAAGATCGATGAATGAAGCAGAAAAGCTATTTAGTGGGTTAACAGATCCGTTAGACTTCTAACGTGCATATAGCTCTTGAGACATGAGAAACTGTTCGCAGGCAAGCTTCAGGGCGGGACCCATTCAACCTGCCACCTCTGTCTCCGTGCCTTCGTTTCCACACAATGTGGCACATTTCTGTTCTCCCTGTCACCGCAGCTGAGGGTGTGCGTCACTCAACACAGGCCCACCTGCTGTTCAGAGCACATCTCCTGTCAAACCTAGTCGACAGAGACGGGGAAACCATTCCTTAGTTTCCAAACATCTTTAATTTAAACACTGTCAGGAGGGTGTTTTGTCGTCTGCCGACGTTATGGTGTCACGCTCCTGAGCTCACAGGTGAGGCGAGATGGGTGCAACCCATCTCTACTCACATTCTAACCGATCTCTGCTTCAGGGAACGGAGCCCGAGGGACATAGGGGATCTTCTTGTGTAGCAGGTACAGTTGTAAACACAGTCCAGACTCACACCAGCCAGAGGCTCCTGTTTGCAGCTGTTTCCTGTTTCAAAGCTGGATTGATGCTCTCACACTTGCAGTGTTTATCCCACATTTTAATTTGAAATGTGTAGTAGAGCTATGTTTGGACTGAAGGCGCAACCATTTTTCCTATGCTGTATTTTGTCAAAGCTCAGTTTATTCAGCCCATGGTTTCTATGCATTTCCTGCAAAATATTGGTGACATAACATATTTAAAAGTACATGTCACAGTTGTCTGCTTTTCTCTATTGGCAATGAATAACTGGTTTCATTAGGAAACATTTCTGCCTGCCATTAACCTCCATTATATCAGAGACAAAGCCTCTGACATAGTGCCCTCCAGGGTATTTAGGTGAGTCTGTTCAGGTATGCCATCCTGCTTAGGGTCTTGATGCTTGTCTCAACACATTGGGGGTCAAGGTTTTCACTTTACCTATGACTAAATGCTACTTTTAGATAATGTTCCCCAACTGATCATGAACACCATTTCATCACAGATCTGATTTGATACATTCCAATACAGTATATTTTTCTAATGTGCCCCACAAAAAGCTGCTTGCAGGCTTTCTCCAATGTTACCTTTTTGTTATGTGAAGAAGTTCCCTCCACATGTGAGATTGTGTGCATGCGTGTGGAATGGACTATGGCAAATGTTTGCAGGAAGTACAAGGAATCTAAACCGCATTGACACAGTATGTATACTAGTTATTTAAAACAATGATTTAGAATAGTATCATAGCTTAGTAACATATTTAAGATAAGTGACTGAAATGTTATTTAAGATTTTTAGGGTAAAGTAGTGTCCCTTCCAATGGCCTGAAATTCCATCTTTGTATATGGCTGTGTTTACACAAGCAGCCTAATTTATTTTTTCCAATCACATGTTCTGAATTGGGGCTGTCTGTTTAAATGTATCCTTTGTATTTGTGTTTTAACTGCTAAAATAGTTATTTCCCCATTTGATAGCTTAAAGCAGGGGTGTCAAGCTCATTCCATGGCGGGTCAAGTGTCTGTAGGATTTCTTTCAATTATGCTCCAGGTGTGCAGAGTTCATGAATTAGTGATCTTAATTCCTCAATCAAGGACAAGGGAAGTGCAAAAACCCACAGACACTCAGCCCTCTGGAATGAATTTGATACCTATGGCTTAAAGGAATGAACATGTTGAATGGTTTGTCACAATTCCAATTTAAATTACATGAAACTAATAAAGACCCATCTGGAACATGGAGAACACTGAATTTTTATTTCTACAAAACTAACATTCTTTGCCATGTTAACTGATATTAGGAAAGGAAAACAAAGGCACAAGGATTTGATGTGTACACAGTGATACTTTGAACAGTTGACCATTTGAGTAGAAATTCCTCTAGAGCGTTTCAGCAAGGGGATAAAACAAATGTAGGCTGTTTTGTTGTTGGTCCTGACACATTCACTTACAGCCAAACCAGACAGACGACCACAAGAACACTAAAGCAGAAATTAGGTTGAGGACAAGCAGCCCATAATATACTGTTATTTTCTCAGATGGGAGAGAGAAGGAAACCAGTTTAGTCAATTATTACTTCAACCGTAAGAGAATGGATGGATTGCTGTTATGGCAGCTGAACAGAGGCTCAAGGTGTCAAGTCGAACCATTCCTCCTTCAGGCAGTGGTCTATTCCATTCCTTTACTTCCATTGTTTGTTCTTGTAGTCCCACTGGGCAGAGAAGCACTCGGTTGGGTTGATCCGCATATCCAGCATCCTCTGGATCTGTTTAGCCTGCCACTCCTCACCAAAGGTATGAGGTTGGGGTGGGTACACACAAGAGAAAAAGAACAGCAAGTTTAAGGACTGAACAATCGCCCATCCATGTGATAATGGCGTGAGGAAGTCTTATCAATTTTAGCAATCAACCATGAGAAATGCAGTAGTATAAAATAGTTTAGACTTGGCATAAGGTTGAAGGAATGAGGCATCCGGAGAGCATGCTCCAAATGTTAATACCCTATAATTAAGTCTTACCATAGTGGCACTGCCAAAAGACCAGCAGACCAGTGATGCCAAAGAAGATGAACATCCCACCAATCACAGTCTTCCACTCATGGGACGGCCTCTTCATCTCCGGATAGGTGTGGTTGAACTTCAGCCTGTACACTGGGATACAGAAGGAGAAATATTAAGAATAGCAGAATTAAAGGCTCTGACATGAGAAGGAATGAGAGAGGGAGTGGCTTACAGGCAATTTTCTCCTCCTTGGACAGCGCAGTCCAGGGACCCTTCTGTTTCAGGCTCTTATCCGTAGAGTCGAGGACATCCTTCCATGGTCTGTCTGGCAGAGGGGTGTCCACACGATCCGAGTACATTGGCTGGGACACGTCCAAGTTGTTGGAGACCTCTACAGTACAGGAGATGGGACACATTGTTGATATAAAGTACGTGCGGGAGAGTTTGCGGTGAAGACCTCAGGTATTTGTGCTTGTAGCACCATTCAGTACTTGAAAATCAACACCACCATCTGCTGATCGTAAATGCAATGGCACAGCAAGCCATGCCATTTCAAATGTGCCTAGCTTGAATAAAAGGGTCTACACAAAACCAGGGCTCACCAACCCTAATCGAGCACACCTGATTCTAATAATTAGCAGATTGATAAGCTGAATCAGGTTTGTTACAACTGGGGTTGGAGTGAAAACGTACACCAGGGTAGCTCTCCAGGAACAGGTTTGGAGAGACCTGAACTGGGCTGTGTAGTGACGGAATACATTTGAAAAAATATATTACATACATTTCCAGCAGACAATTATGCCTGCAGTTCAACGTCAATGATTACCGTGGTGGTCATGGCTTGACATCCTTGCACCACTGTTGGTCAGTGCCAAACCTGCTCGCCTGGAAAGCAAGCACCCCACACTTCTTTTTGTCAGGTGAAGCATCTGAAAGACAGGTGAGGAAGAGACCAAACAATATTTATCCCTCAATAAATATGTCTCCACATAACTGATCAGTACAAAAGTGACCAGGTACTTTAACAATAACCCGGACCTTCCCTCTCTGCGCAATGCCGTAAAAACAAAGGTTGAGATGAAATGGCCTAGTTTCTTTAGGAACTTCAAAGACTAACTTGCAATCACAGAACAAGTCAAATCCACGGGCTACTGAGTTACACCTTCAGAAAGTGATTAAGAAATCTTCTGACACCTGTTTATAGAGTATGCACTGATTGACTAATCACTCTCACCTGTGCAAGGCTTACCCTTCTCAAATCAATTAAAATGAAATGTTATTGGTCACATACACCTATTTAGCAGATGTTGTGGTGGGTTTCATGACTCCAACGGTAGATGTTGGGATCTGTCAGTGTGAGAGAGAACGGCAGAAGTGGATACTGTCTTTGAATTTGATGGTGCTAGCAAAGATGACAATGAGGGTGCTGAAAATACTGGATGGACTACAGTCGCTAAAGAGAACTAAAATCACAGTTAAAACGCTGTCTAGTTAGCATACTCCTCATGTCACAACTACTTAACAGTTTTGTTGTAGGAGTGCAGTTTGAGGATGGGAAGATGTACCTGGGAGATCTGCTTTGATGTTGCCAAGATGGTGAAGAAAGTGATGGGTTCTGTGGAATCTGTGAGGGGGACCAGGAGTTGAATTTTGTAGATTTCTTTGGTAAAACAAACAGAGTGTGTATTGCGCCTCACAGAATCAAGAAGAAAGACGTAACTGCTTTCGATTTTCAGAGCAGGGCACCAATCAAGGGTGTTATTTCTGGAGTATTTGTGGAAGTTGGGGCTGAGAAGAATGAAAATGTCTGAAGTAGTTGGGGCTTGACGAATGACGCATATGAAGATAAAGAGCATGTCTGTGTTACAGTTTTTGATGTGGAGACGCTCCCTACAGATATCAAGATGGGATATGTGAGTTACCATGTGAGGGCATTTGTCCCCAGGTTACTGCAGTGTTCCAACTGCAAACCATTTGGGCATGACATTGTGTCAAGTGTTTGCAGAGAGCATGGCTTGACTGATTATTTTTCCTGCGGAAGATGATGACGTTGGATGTCGCAATTGTGGTGGGAAGCATGCACATGACTTCTCTGAATGTTCTGTAAGGGTGAAGGAGGCAGAGATGGCTAGGATAAGAGATGTTCTAGTGGTTTGGTTGTCCTGGAGACACCACAGTCCAGTGATATGGGTGCCGTTCACAAGATACAGGATGCCCTCTTCACGACTGTCTTGGTGTGTTTGGACCATGATAGTTTGTTGGTGATGTGGACACCAAGGAACTTGAAGCTCTCAACCTGCTCCACTACAGCCCTGTCGATGAGAATGGGGGTGTGCTAATCCCTCCTTTTCCTGTAGTCCACGATCATCTCCTTTGTCTTGATCACGTTGAGGGAGAGGTTGTTGTCCTGGCACCACACTTCCAGGCCTCTGACCTCCTCCCTATAGGCTTATCGATGTCGGTGATTGTCTACTACCGTTGTGTTGTCACCAAACTTAATGATGGTGTTGGAGTCGTGTTTGGCCACGACTCCAACACAGGAGGAGGGGACTGAGCACGCACCCCAGAGGGGACCCCTGTGTTGAGGATTAGCGTGGCAGATGTGTTGTTGCCTACTCTTACCACCTGGGGGTGGCCCGTCAGGAAGTCCAGGATCCAGTTGCAGAGGGAGGTGTTTAGTCCCAGGGTCCTTAGCTTTGTGATGAGTTTCGAGGACACTATGTTGTTGAACACTGAGCTGTAGTCAATGAACAGCATTCTCACGTAGGTGTTCCTTTTGTCCAGGTGGGAAAGGGCAGTGTTGAGTGCAGTAGAGATTGTGTCATCTGTGGATCTGTTGGGGCTGTATGCAAATTGGAGTGGGTCTAGGGTTTCTGGGATGATGGTGTTGATGTGAGCCATGACCAGCCTTTCAAAGCACTTCATGGCTACAGACGTGAGTGCTACCGGTCTGTAGTCATTTAGGCAGGCTACCTTGGTGTTTTTGTGCACAATGACTATGGTGTTCTGCTTGAAACATGTAGGTATTACAGACACTTGCCAGTTGGTCAGCGCATGCTCGGTTTACACGTCCTGGTAATCCATCCGGCCCTGCGGCCTTGTGAATGTTGACCAGTTTATCGGCTATGGCGAGCATGATCACACAGTCATCCGGAACAGCTGGTGCTCTCATGCATGCTTCAGTGTTGCTTGCATCGAAGCGTGCATGGAAGTCATTTAGCTCATCTGGTAGGCTTGTGTCACTGGCAGCTTGTGGCTGGGCTTCCCTTTGTAGTCCTTAATGGTTTGCAAGCCCTGCCACATCCGCCGGTGTAGTGGGATTCAATCTTAGACCTGTATTTACGCTTTGCCTGTTTGATGGTTTGTCTAAGGGCATAGCGGGATTTCTTATAAGCGTCTGGGTTAGAGTCCTGCTCCTTGAAAGCGGCACCGGTACCCTTTTGCTCCGTGCGGATGTTGCCTGTAATCCATGGCTTCTGATTGAGGTATGTACGTATGGTTACTGTGGGGACTTCGTCATCGATGCACTTATTGATGAAGCCGGTGACGGATGTAGTATACTCCTCAGTGCCATCAGATGGGTCCCAGAACTTATTCCAGTCTGTGGTAGCAAAACAGTCCTGTAGCTTAGCATCTGCGTCATCTGACCACTTGCGTATTGAGCAAGTCGCTGGTACTTCCTGCTTTAGATTTTGCTTGTAAGCAGGAATCAAGAAGATATAATTATGGTCAGATTTGCCAAATGGAGAGCTTTGTATGTGTCTCTGCGTGTGGAGTAAAGGTGGTCTAAAGTTTTTTTTCTCTCTTTTGCACATGTAACATACTGGTAAAAATGAGGTAAAACGGATTTAAGTTTCCCTGCATTAAAGTTCCTAGTCACTAGCATTTTCTTGTTTGCTTTTGGCTTCATACAGCTCGTTGAGTGTGATCTTAGTGCCAGCATATAGATGAAAATTCTCTTGGTAAATAGTGTAGTCTACAGCTTATCATGAGACACTCTACCTCAGGTGAGCAAAACATTTACATTACATTTACATTTAAGTCATTTAGCAGACGCTCTTATCCAGAGCGACTTACAAATTGGTGCATACACCTTATGGCATCCAGTGGAACAGCCACTTGCATCTACATCTTTTTTTTGGGGGGGGGGGAGAGAGAAGGGGGGGGGGTGAGAAGGATTACTTACCCTTACTTACCCTATCCTAGGTATTCCTTGAAGAGGTGGGGTTTCAGGTGTCTCCGGAAGGTGGTGATTGACTCCGCTGTCCTGGCGTCGTGAGGGAGTTTGTTCCACCATTGGGGGGCCAGAGCCCCCAAACCTTGAGACTTCCTTAGTATTTGATTTCACGCATCAGCTGTAATGGACAAATAGACACAGTCTGCCACCCCTTGTCTTACCGGAGGCAGCTGTTCTGTCTTGCCGATGCACGGAAAAACCAGCCAACTGTATATTATTGTAAAGAAACAGCAGGGAGCAGGTCTCGAACCCTCGACCTTCGAGCCCGAGGTCCGGCGCGCTATCGACTGTGCCGCAAAAGCATGCTCAAACAGCAGTCGATTTCCGCGCTTATAAACCCAGGGTCGTTACACTATCTATGTCGTCGATAAAATAGCACAATTGGTTAGGAGCCCGTCCTACTTTCCAATAAATAAAACATGCATGACCAAAACATCACTGCTGTGTCTGTCAGCGTAGTGTCCAGAGCATGGAGGCGCTACCAGGAGACAGGCCAGTACATCAGGAGACGTGGAGGAGGCCGTAGGAGGGCAACAACCCAGCAGCAGGACCGCTACCTCCGCCTTTGTGCAAGGAGGGGCAGGAGGAGCACTGCCAGAGCCCTGCAAAATGATCTCCAGCAGGCCACAAATGTGCATGTGTCTGCTCAAACGGTCAGAAACAGACTCCATGAGGGTGGTATGAGGGCCCGACGTCCACAGGTGGGGGTTGTGCTTACAGCCCAACACTGTGCAGGACGTTTGGCATTTTGCCAGAGAACACCAAGATTGGCAAATTCGCCACTGGTGCCCTGTGCTCTTCACAGATGAAAGCAGGTTCACGCTGAGCACATGTGACAGACGTGACAGAGTCTGGAGACGCCGTGGAGAACGTTCTGCTGCCTGCAACATCCTCCAGCATGACCGGTTTGCAGTGGGTCAGTCATGGTGTGGGGTGGCATTTCTTTGGGCGGCCACACTTCCCTCCATGTGCTCACCAGAGGTAGCCTGACTGCCATTAGGTACCGAGATGAGATCCTCAGACCCCTTGTGAGACCATATGCTGGTGCAGTTGGCCCTGGGTTCCTCCTAATGCAAGACAATGCTAGACCTCATGTGGCTGGAGTGTGTCAGCAGTTCCTGCAAGAGGAAGGCATTGATGCTATGGACTGGCCCGCCCGTTCCCCAGACCTGAATCCAATTGAGCACATCTGGGACATCATGTCTCGCTCCATCCACCCATCCATCCATCCAGTCTGCACCACAGACTGTCCAGGAGTTGGCGGATGCTTTAGTCCAGGTCTGGGAGGAGATCCCTCAGGAGACCATCCGCTACCTCATCAGGAGCATGCCCAGGCATTGTAGGGAGGTCATACAGGCACGTGGAGGCCACACACACTCCTGAGCTTCATTTAGACTTGTTTTAAGGACATTACATCAAAGTTGGATCAGCCTGTAGTGTGGTTTTCCACATTAATTTTGAGTGACTCCAAATCCAGACCTCCATGGGTTAATACATTTGATTTCCATTGAAAATGTTTGTGTGATTTTGTTGTCAGCACATTCAACTATGTAAAGAAAAAAGTATTTAATAAGAATATTTCATTCATTCAGATCTAGGATGTGTTATTTTAGTGTTCCCTTTATTTTTTTGAGCAGTGTAGTATAGACCCTGTCGGTATTAGATAGAATGTCGCAACCCTGTTCACCTGTGGGGGAAACAACCTGTGGTTACCTAGGTTACTATACAGCTACGAGTCGTGAGTGGATTTACAAATGGCAAAGAAAATTCAAGGAGAGGGGGTACAAAAATGGTCAAATGAATACTGCCATTGAGCAAATTCAAAACATGACCATTTTCAAGGTCAGTCTCGCAAAAAGAAGCATTATTGCGTTCTCACTACCCACTATTCAAAGTGCTCTGAGCAAATGAAAGGAATCGTTCACAAACATTGACACATTCTATGATCCGATGATAGTATTGGTAATGTGTTTTCGGACTCTCCCTTGGTCATATTCTCTCGCGAGGCAGAAATCTGAGATCAATTGGTAAACTCTGATTTACCACCCCAAGATATCCCTGCACAACGTCTATTTGCGCCCCAACTGGATGGAAACTACAGGTGTAATGGCTGTGCTCAATGCAATGGTACTTATAAATGTAGATCCTTCAAACACCCCCAAACAGGGAAACAGATCCCAATCAAATGTGTTATCACGTGCTCCACTAAGGCAGTTATTTATCTTATAACTTGTCCTTGTGGTAAAAATGTGGGTAAAACAAATAACGAATTAAAAGTACAAATCTCGGAGCATCGAAGCACCATTAAGTCCAAAAACTCAATTTACCCAGTTGCGTCCCACTTTTTGGATGCACATCACTCTATTTCGTCCCTACGCTATATTGGCATCGAACATGTCACCCTCCCTAGGAGAAGGGGTGACCTCTACGATGTATTGTTAAAATGAGAGGCTGCCTGGATCTTTAATTTAAAGACCCTTGCTTCCTTCGGTCTCAATGTAGACTTTGATCTGGGGGGGAGTGTAGTTGGTCAACTGGAGGCACACAACGTGTGGCTCTGCGTAAATCTAACGTTACAGTAAGTGTTTGTTTTTTTATTGAAAGATTATTTCTCGCTCATATGGAAGATAAGGGACATATGTTTCAAAAAGCTTTTCGCGGCGATGATTGTTGTCTTTTCTAACACAGTGTCGGAATTGGAGTTCACACAGCCAGCCATGGGCAAAGCTAACTGGGTTTTTCGAGAGCTCGCGCGCAGCAAACACCTGTGTAACGGTAGAAGGATGCCAGAAACGTGTTGGAACTGAAAAATACTATCGGCTGCAACTGGGTTAAAGTCGGATAAATAATAATTAAAATGGTATCATCGCTGAGTAACATTTACTTTAAAATGTTACGATATTTGGTGTAAAGTCTCTTCAAACGGTTTTAAATTTCGTCTTTGCATTGTGTTTTTGTAAGTAATCGGGTTTTTTTTGCGTTACATGTTTACATATTTTGCATTATTCAGCTCATATGTGTATATACTGTATTCTATTCTACTTCATTTTAGTCTATGCCGCCCCGTCATTGCTCGTCCAAGTATTTATGTATTCTTAATTCCTTTACTTTAGATGTGTTGTGAAATTGTTAGCTATTAGTGCACTGTTGGAGCTAGAAACACAATCATTTTGCTACACCTGCAATAACATCTGCTAATCCTTTTATGTGACCAATAAAATGTGATTTGATTTTAGAGAAAAAACAAGGAACTCCATGGTGTATAGTCTGTTTCTATGTCTTACGATTCCAATGTAATGTCTTAGATTACATGCAGCGACCAATTTGGAACATGGACATTTTATTTTGGTGCTTTGGGAGGGATAAGGGGAAAGGCCAGAAGACATTCATTAAGAAACTCTAAAAAATTCATGACTTGTTCCTATAGGAGAACATCCACATAAATGTTAATTTAATAGTGTCCCTTGCCTGTAGTAAAGCTGCTCAGAGTGTCCCTTTAACTTGTTTGCCATCCATCTTCACTCCTAGACTTTTTAATAGTTTTCTACAGAAAATGCTAATATTCTCTGCAATTTTGGGACTGCTTTTTAGGGAGTGAAAACAAAGGTACAATGATTGATTTAATCTTTTTGTTGTGTTTTATACATTGAATACGGTGGACCATTTTGGAGTAGAAATTCCTTTGTTAGTGTTGAATGTGTCAGGACCACCAAGGCAATGGCACATCTCACAATACTCACTTAAGGCCTAACAAGACACTACCACAGGAACACTAAAGCAGAAATTAGGTTGAGGACAAGCAGCCCATAATATTATACTGTTTTCTCAGATGGAGAGAGAAGGAAACAACCAGTTTTTAGTTATTTATTAAATAGTAAGAGAATGGATTCAGATGGCTGGATTGCTGTTATGGTGGCTGAACAGAGGCTCAAGGTGTCAAGTCGAACCATTCCTCCTTCAGGCAGTGGTCTATTCCCTTCCTTTACTTCCATTGTTTGTTCTTGTAGTCCCACTGGGCAGAGAAGCCCTCGATTGGGTTGATCCGCATATCCAGCATCCTCTGGATCTGCTTAGCCTGCCACTCCTCACCAAAGGTATGAGGTTGGGGTGGGTACACTGTGGGACACACAAGAGAAAAAGAACAGCAAGTTTAAGGACTGAACAATCGCCCATCCATGTGATAATGGCTTTAGGAAGTCTATCAATTTTAGCAATCAACCATGAGAAATCTTACCATAGTGGCCCTGCCAAAAGACCACCAGACCAGTGATGCCAAAGAAGATGAACATCCCACCAATCACAGTCTTCCACTCATGGGACGGCCTCTTCATCTCCGGATAGGTGTGGTTGAACTTCAGCCTGTACACTGGGATACAGAAGGAGAAATATTAAGAATAGCAGAATTAAAGGCTCTGACATGAGAAGGAATGAGAGAGGGAGTGGCTTACAGGCAATTTTCTCCTCCTTGGACAGCGCAGTCCAGGGACCCTTCTCCTTCTGTTTCAGGCTCTTATCCGTAGAATCGAGGACATCCTTCCATGGTCTGTCTGGCAGAGGGGTGTCCAGACGATCCCAGTACATTGGCTGTGACATGTCCACTGAGTCGGACACCTCTACAGTACATGAATATATAGGACACGAGACAAGTCAAGTGAAGGGGAGGTTGAGGTAAAGGGAGTGGTGGTAAGGTGGGGTTTAGAGTAGAGGTGATTTTTTTTACACATTTATTTGTAATAATGACCATTACAACAATACTGAATGAACACTTATTTTAACTTATTATAATAAATCAATAAAATCAATTTAGCCTCAAATAAATAATGAAACTTTCAATTTGGTTGAAATAATGCAAACACAAAGTGTTGGAGAAGAAAGTAAAAGTGCAATATGTGCCATGTAAGAAAGCTAACGTTTAAGTTCCTTACTATTTCTCTCTATACCATTTGTATTTCATTAACCTTTGACTATTGGATGTTCTTATAGGCACCTTAGTATTGCCCGTGTAACAGTATAGGTTTCGTCCCTCTCCTCTCTCCTCCCTGGGCTCGAACCAGGAACACAACAACAACAGCCACCCTCGAAGCAGCGTTACCCATGCAGAGCAAGGGAAACAACCACTCCAAGTCTCAGAGCGAGTGACGTTTGAAACACTATTAGCGCGCACCCCGCTAACTAGCTAGCCTTTTCACATCGGTTACACCAGCCTAATCTCGGGAGTTGATAGGCTTGAAGTCATAAACAGCTGCAGGCAAACACAAGAAAGTGCTGTTTGAATTAATGCTTACGAGCCTGCTGCTGCCTACCATCGCTCAGTCAGACTGCTCTATCAAATCATAGACTTAGTTATAACATGATAACACACAGAAATACGAGCCTTAGATCATTAATATGGTCGAATCCGGAAACTATCATCTCAAAAACAAGACGTTTATTCTTTCAGTGAAATACGGAACCGTTCCGTATTTTATCTAATGGGTGGCATCCACAAGTCTAAATATCCCTGTTACATTGCACAACTATTCAATGTTATGTCATAATTACGTAAAATTCTGGTAAATTAGGCGGCCCAAACTGTTGCATATACACTGACTCAGCGTGCAATGAAAGCAAGAGAAGTGATACAATTTCACCTGGTTAATATTGCCTGCTAACCTGGATTTCTTTTAGCTAAATATGCAGGGTTAAAAATATATACTTCTGTGTATTGATTTTAAGAAAGGCATTGATGTTTATGGTTAGGTACACATTGGAGCAACGATAAGCACCACAACGATTATATGCAATGCAGGACACGCTAGATAAACTAGTAATATCATCAACCATGTGTAGTTACCTAATGATTATGATTGATTGATTGTTTTTTATATTTTTATAAGATAGTTTAATGCTAGCTAGCAACTTACCTTGGCAGTCTCCTCGTGGAGTGCAATGTATTCAGGTGGTTAGAGCGTTGGACTAGTTAACTGTAAGGTTGCAAGATTGAATCCCCTGAGCTGACAAGGTAAAAATCTGTTGTTCTGCCCCTGAACAAGGCAGTTAACCCACTGTTCCCAGGCCGTCATTGAAAATAAGAATGTTGTTCTTAACTGACTTGCCTAGTTAAATAAAGATTAAATAAAGGTGTATAAAAAAAATCGGTGTCCAAAAATACATATTTCCGATTGTAATGAAAACTTGAAATCGGCCCTAATTAATCGGTCATTCCGATTAATCAGTCAACCTCTAGTTTAGAGGTTTATAGACCTCAGAGCATTGTCTTACGTCAGATGGTGTCACTCCTATGTGGCGCTTGTCCCTCAACAAAATCAGATCAGTGCAGACGGCCATCATGCTATCTGACGTGAGATAATGTACCTCAGAGAAAAAGACTACACTGGGTGGTAAAGCAGGGACGGATTACGAAACAGCGACGCAAGGCACGTGCCACGGGGCCCCCATATTCCTTTTTTTGGGGGGAGTTCTGGCCCCACTGGAGGACTGGGGGCCTCCAGATAGTATATGATAGCAAAATGTGTAGAATTACAGGAAATAAGCTTTAAAGCTGCAAAATTCATGACAAAATGTGGACAAATGTTGAGATGAGCTATTAAACACCAATGAAAAAAAACATCTGGTCCATGACAAAAAGTGTAGAATTGCAGCAAATGTCCTTTAAAATGGTAACATTTTCTCTTAGCCTCATGACAAAATGTGTAGAATAGCATTTTAAAACGGTGTATTTTTTGCTCTGCACCATGGGAAAATGTGTAAATGCAATAAATGAGCTGATCAAAGAATAGTACCGTGGTGGCCATGGCTTGACATCCTTGCACCACTGCTTGTCAGTGCCACCACCGCTTGCTTGGAAAGCAAGCACCCCACACGTCCTGTTGTCAGGTGAAGCATCTGAAAGACAGGTGAGGAACAGAGACAGAACAAGATTTATCCCCCGTCAAAATATATCTCCTCTTAACTGACCAGTAACTCTGGAGACTCCCTCTCATGGTGACTAGGTATTTTAACAATAACCCAAAACTTCCCCTCTGCACCATGACGTAAAAAAAAATGGTTACTGATGAAATAGGAACTTCAAAGGCTATTTGCAAAAGCAGAGCAAGATTTGGTGTGAGTCCTCAGATCCTCAAAAAGTTATACAGCTGCACCAATGAGAGCATCACCTCCTGGTTGCATCTCCTCCTGATATGGCAACTACTCTGCATCCGACTGCAAGGAGCTACAGAGGGTAGTGCGTACATCACTGGGGCCAAGCTTCCTGCCATCCAGGACCTCTATACCAGGCGGTGTCAGCGGAAGCCCCTAAAAATGTTCAAAGACTTCCGCCACCCTAGTCATAGACTTTTCTCCATGCTATGGCACGACAAGCGGTACCAGAGCGCCAAGTCTAGATCCAAAAGCTTCTACCCCAAAGCCATGACTGCTGAACAGTTAATCAAATGGCTACCCGGACTATTTGCATTGACCCCCCCCACCCCTTTTTTACACTGCTGCTTCTCGCTGTTTATTATCAATGCATAGTCACTTTACCCCTACCTACATGTACATATTACCTGAATTATTTCAACTGACCTGTACCCCCACACATTGACTTGGTACCGGTACCCCCAGTATATAGTCCTGTTATTGTTATTTTATTGTTACTTTTTTCATTTTATTATTATTTAGTAATATATATTTTCTAAACTCTTTATTTTTCTTAACTGCAATGTTGTTTAAGGGCTTATAGGTAAGCATTTCACCGTAAGGTGTTGTATTCGGCGCATGTGACATAAAACGTTATTTCAAAACCATAGGCATTACAGCCAAAAAGCACAGGCTCACCTTCTTCTTCTATGGTATTATGGCATCTGCAAACAAGCGTTAAAGGTGCATGCCACCACCTACTGTAAGGGTGGCAAACTATAGAAAAAATAACACTGTGACACAAAAAGGGAAGGGAAGAGGAAAAGGAAAGAAAAATTGCCCTACCGACTAACCCTACATTAAAACCTCACCACTATTCCACTACTTAGTCTGATACTACAGCAAGCCAACAGCCTGGGAGGATGGGACACTATCGTTCAACACATCTTGTAAATCTTCTGCAGTAAAATCTTGTACACCCAAGTCATTCTCGGCAACTGCCACCACAACATCTACTTTCTGTGATTTATGTTCCATTTTTGCGGTACAGCTGAAAACTAAGGCTATTAAAGCTAATAAACCAACTTTACTGAAGCACATTATTCCTATCATTCTCTATTGGCCTTGGCTTACTCACAGGGATCCTCTCAGGATCCTTCACCCTGGACCCATCTTCCTCTACTACTCTCTTCACTACCTCAGCATACGACACCTTCTGCATTACCCTGATCCTGTCAACCTCAACCTGTCATTCTCTCACCAGACACTTCTGATCTCCAGGACCATGGGTACCCCTACAGTTAACACACACAACTTTTTCCACTGATACTACACATTCCTTTGTCTCATACCCTCCTGCACACTTCTCACATCTAGGAATATCCCTCATACACACTGCTGCAACATGACTATAAGCTCAGCATTTAAAACACTGTAATTGGTTCGGGACAAAAAGCTGTCATCAAAACTCAGCAGAACAGACAGTGTCTTCTCTGTTTCACCACGCTCTCCACCGGGTCTGCGTCGCACCAAATGGGGGTCCCAGACACCGGGAATCTTCAATTTCAGTTCACCCTCCTCAGCACTTAATGCCACTCCTGTTATCACTACTTTCAACAGTGACCTGCTCCGGAGAGCAAAGCAATTCACAGTTCTTGTCCCTAGTCGCGTGATGCGGAGCGCCTGCTCTCTCTGAAGGCAGAAACAGTTCCCAATCTCTTCTCCACCCAACCAGACACCACATATGGATCAGCCAGAAGGCAGGGGTCCACTTTCTCCAAACATGTCACTCCTTCATGACCCCCATTGCGAGGTTCGGACACAGAAGCCTTCTCCACACCTTCCTCCCTACACAATTCATCCTCACTCTCACCCAATTCACCTCCAGAGCTACTGGAATACTGCTCACCCCACTGGCACTAGACGCCACTCACCCTAACCCCATTGTCTCCCTTGGAACTCAACTCCTGATTTATCAGGGGGTGCTGCAACCTACTTCCCTTGGCTATGGGCTAGCCACATCTAAACTTAATGTAAACAAATGACAGAAGTTACGTGCACAACTGGCTTGTTGCCTTTAAAATAGATTTAATGAACTTATTTAATTTAAAATCACAAAAATAATAGTGTTTTATTGTCTAGTGAGCTGTATGAATATTTTAAAGCCTCATTACCCTCCTTGAGAGAGAGACCATGAAGTTGCTTGGCACCAATCTGTTATTTATGGTAGGTAGGTTTAAAGGTCTTGTTATGGTGCCGTAAGGGGCCTTGGATGAAATTAAAATCCAGGCTTTGTCTGGACACCTACAGTTAATTACACTTTAGACCCCATTTCCAGGCTTACAGTAAACTAGATCAGAGGGTGTTACGGATACAGTTATCCTGTGTGTGTGTATCCTGTGTTTCTTTTCTCTCCTTCTCCCCTCACAGGTGAAAATCATCACTCCCCAATCAGTCAACAATCAATCATCAATCAGAAGACACACCTCCTCCTATTTCCTAACCTATCACAGTTCCTTCCCCATGGTTTAAAAACCCCATCATTTGTTTGTTCTAGAGCTCAATCTCTCTGTAAATGCCATGCCTGTAGGTCTCTGTGTTTCACTCTCGCTTTGTGTCTTAACCTCTCTTTTGTTTAAGCACCTCATAGCACTTTGTCATCACCTGTGAAAAGGGGGAAACCAAGACAAATCGCCCATGGGCATACACTACCCGTAGGTGAACTTTGTTAAATACACTAGTTAGAACTGGGCGGACCACCCACTGTATTTTTGGTTAGTTAGTTAGCTGTTGTTAAAGTAGGCTAGTCTAGCTTAGGGGTGTTTTTGAATACTTATTGTTTCTTTCCTTGGGTCCAGCTCAGCCCCTTTTCCTGCTCCCCCCATTACCGTGTGTTTATAAATAAACCCTGAGTTTGACGGTAGATTTCTGTTGTCCTGGTTATTTCGTTCACACTTTTACTTTGTCACAATAATAATTTGCATGAGTTATGTTACGGGTCTCATTACCATCCCCCCTAGACTGTCGGACCAAAAGGGATTTGTAACAGAGGGGTATACTACGAAACAAGTTTGAGGAGTTACCAAGATAACTTTAGTCAACTCTGAGTTCAACTCGGGATAACCGACACCACGAAAGTGGCACACCTTTTAGCCAGGTACATTTCTATGGAAACAACGCCTTCAGAACTAATTTGCTCCAGGGCAGCCTAACTCAGGGCTAACTCCATTTATCCTGAATGAAGTGCCTGATCTGCAAGTTGAGGACAAATGAAATCATATTCCCTCCCTCTCAAAGATTGCATCATCCCCTTCATTTGCGTATTTGTTTCATTATATACAGTTGAAGTTGTAAATTTACATACACCTTAGCCAAATACATTTAAACTCAGTTTCACAATTCCTGACATTTAATCCTAGTAAAGATTCCCTGGCTTAGGTCAGTTAGGATCACCACTTCATTTTAAGAATGTGAAATGTCAGAATAATAGTGGAGAGATTTATTTCAGCTTTTATTTGTTTCATCACATTCCCAGTGGGTCAGAAGTTTACATACACTCAATTAGTATTTGGTAGCATTGCCTGTAAATTGTATAACTTGGGTCAAACATTTCAGGTAGCCTTCCATCAGCTTCCCACAATAAGTTGGGTGAATTTTGGTCTATTCCTCCTGACAGAGTTGGTGTAACTGAGTCTGGTTTGTAGGTCTCCTTGCTCGCACACGCTTTTTCAGTTCTGCCCACAAATTGTCTATAGGCTTGAGGTCAGGGCTTTGTGATGGCCACTCCAATACCTTGACTTTGTTGTCCTTAAGCCATTTTGTCACAACTTTGGAAGTATGCTTGGGGTCATTGTCCATTTGGAAGACCCATTGCGACCAAGCTTTAACTGATGTCTTGAGATGTTTGCTTCAATACATCCACATAATTTTCCAACCTCATGATGCAATCTATTTTGTGAAGTGCACCAGTCCCTCCTGCAGCAAAGCACACCCACAACACAATGCTGCCACTCCCGTGCTTCATGGTTGGGATGGTGTTCTTCGGCTTGCAAGCCTCCCCGTTTTTCCTCCGAACATAATGATGGTCATTATGGCAAAACGGTTCTATTTTTGTTTCATCAGACCAGAGGATCTTTGTCCCCATGTGTATTTGCAAACCTTAGTCTGGCTTTTTTATGGCTGTTTTGGAGCAGTGGCTTCTTCCTTGCTGAGCGGCTTTTCAGGTTACTTTGATATAGGACTCGTTTTACTGTGTATATAGATACTTTTGTACCTGTTTCCTCCAGCATCTTCACAAGGTCCTTTGCTGTTCTGGGATTGATTTGCACTTTTCGCACAAAAGTAAATTCATCTCTAGGAGACAGATCGCGTCTCCTTTCTGAGCGGTATGACGGCTGCGTGGTCCCATGGTGTTTATACTTGCGTACTATTGTTTGTACAGATGAACGTGGTACTTTCAGGCGTTTGGAAATTGCTCCCAAGGATGAACCAGACTTGTGGAGGTCTTTGCTGATTTCTTTTGATTTTCTCATTATGTCAAGCAAAGAGGCACTGAGTTGAAGGCAGGCCTTGAAATACATCCACAGGTACACCTCCAATTCACTCACATTATGTCAATTACCCTATCAGAAGCTTCTAAAGCCATGACATAATTTTCTGGAATTTTCCAAGCTGTTTGAAGGGGCGCAGTCAACTTCTGACCCACTGGAATAAAGATACAGTGAAATAATCTGTAAACTATTTCTTCATCTGTATATATACACCTATCACATTGCACATTTTAAACTTCATGCACAGTAAAACATTTGTAATAGAATCATTTTATCATAAGAGTGGGGGAAAAATGTTATTGTGTATTAACCTCTACGGAATCGGTGTCCCTAAACCATGATATTTGTTGCTCAATATGCAATAATTTGACTAGAATGACATTGTAATTCATTCCTGGGAGTGTGTAAACATTTTTTTATTACCATAGCATTTTTGTATATTCTCTATAGTTATGTACTTGAATGTATAAATTGACCAAGTCGGCAAATTTGGGCAAACTCCTGGCAGGCTTGACACAAATATTGTGTAGTGATGTAATTCTTTACTGGATCAGTCTGTACACTTTGCACACACACACTGCTGCAATCTTGTGGACAACATCTAAATTACAACTTGAATCCTATCTCAATGTATGGCCTTTCTCTTGTATTTGAGACTATGGAACGAAACATTATTTTTTTTAAACGGATGTTTTTTGGTTTGTATTGTCTTTTACCAGATCTAATGTGTTATATTCTCCTACATTAATTTCACATTTCCACAAACTTCAAAGTGTTTCCTTTCAAATGGTATCAAGAATATTCATATGCTTGTTTCAGGTCTTGAGCTACTGGCTGTTAGATTTGGGTATGTCATTGATGTCATTGAAGGCGGAAATTGAAAAAAGGGTCCGATCCCTAAGAGCACATAAGTACAAAGAAGGCATTAACGATATGTAATAAAAGAAAGACAGCGCTTCTGATAGCCTATTTCACACCATAGCTTGATGAATTTGCAAGATAACTTTTCTTTCATTTAGATTTCAACACAAATTAAAATGTGGCTCTGACTCGCCCGTGGATTGATGTTTCAGCATTGTCTCAATGAAGAGTTTGGCATTTGACTAGCCATGTGTGACATGTACATGCAGTTACAAGCCTGTTAGAGTTAAGCCTTTCGCAGGCTTCCCAGTCAAAACGTTTTTTCTTGAGGCAAGTCGAAATTCGGTAGCTGAAGTCTAGGCCCCTTCGTCAGTGATTGGTCAACAGTACTACTTCTATTAGGAGTGGGAACTATGGATGGGATTCTTCAATTAAGTGTTTCTTGTCATTTAACAAGACAACTAGTTTTCATGCACTTTTTCTCACTTGAGTAATACTGCAACAAACAATAAGTTAGATGTAAAATATGCTTGACTAAGACCTCCTAGGCAAAAAAAACGTTACAATTAATTTCAGATTTAGATTCATTCTGGCTATGTTGTTGCTACAGCTTCTCAAGAGTGTTTTTCAAGTGAAGTTCTTTGAGTATGCTTGACTTTCACCTAGCTGAGCTCTACCAGGAGCAAACCAAACTTAGTATGTGGGCGTCTTTTGCGGCAAGCGGACGAGCGGATTAAGCCTGAGCTAGAATGTGAAGCTAACTGAAGCTGGCTAGCTTTAGAACACCCTGTGTAGACCTGGCTTTCATCATAGTATACCCCTAAGCTAATTTGTTTGTATTGCAGAGTCTATGGTCTCTCTATCTCTCTCAGATTCAGATAAGCTCTATTAGCATGAATGGCAAGGTGACTGTTGCTCACTCTCTCTCTCTCTCCCTCTCCCTCTCTCTCCCTCCCTCTCTCTTTCACACACACATACACACACACACACACACTTACTGAAGCCAATAAAAATGGTGGAAACTGGCAGTTGGTCAACATCAGCAACCATGTCGCCACGTCCTTAATGACCTCCACACACAGTTTGGTGGACTGTCAAACAGACACATCCATTACATTACCCACTTCATGAGACCTTTATGCAAAAGAGTTTGACATAACTTTTGAGTGTTGTTCTCTATAAAATGCATAAAGAAACTATCTTGTGCAGACATATTATCAAGGAGTACAGTGTGAATTGATGTCCAAATATGGAGTTGTGTCTGTCTTCTGTTGTGGAGTTGTTTACAAATTTAACTTGTGGAGGCTTGAGTTGACACATATGCCCCAATGCCTGAATGCATCATCTCAAAAGGCATTGAGAGAGATGACAATTATTTGTTACCAAATACAGCACTGCATGCTATTAACACAATCCCTTTCACTTTCCCTCCCACAACAGCCTGAGTTGGTATGTTACCAATGATCATGCCTGTCGCGCATTTCAAAACATTTTTGTATTCTAGAAGTCTGTCTGCAGAATCTGTGTTCGAGTTCCCTTAACTCTGCATGCCCGCTCCTGACTCAAGTAAAGGGTCTAAATGACCACCCCACCCGCCCCTACCTGACCCAAATAGCCAGTCCTGTTAGACCCCAGAAGTTCGGAAGCCTTCAGCTACTCACAGTTGTCCTGAGAGGGAACCTTTAGGAAAAAAAGACGGACAAATAAGAGCAGCCCCTCTTCACTTTGCTCTGGCGCACTGTCACTGTGTCTCACCCTTGGATCTTATCGCCAACAAACAATCACACTGACCAGGAAAGGCGGGTGAGAGAAGGGGAGGGATAGAGGCAGGGAGGAGGCGGGTAAGAGTTTAGACCGAGAGAGACTAAACTAGTGCAAGTAAACAATCTGAGAAAGCATGTGATGCTACTGGCAGACTGGACCAGGACTAGGGTTGCACTGTAAAACATATTTCACATACCCTATATTTGAGGCTCCTGAAAACTCTCTTTAATAATCTTCTCCTTTCCACCTTCACAGAAAACTCCACAGTGACAGGAAGAGGGAGCCATTGGAATGCAGACAGGTCAATTTTGGGTCAGTTTATACAAGAAGGAGGGATCTTAATGAAGAGTTACTTTCACAGTGAAGAGTAAAACATCCCTAGAGAGAGTGAGATACAGAGTGGCCATGTGAAAGGATGAAATAGTGTGACCAAGAGAGAGTGAGATACAGAGTGGCCATGTGAAAGGATGAAATAGTGTGACCAAGAGAGAGTGAGAAACAGAGTGGCCATGTGAAAGGATGAAATAGTGTGACCAAGAGAGAGTGAGAAAATGCGAACCGTCAAAGTTTGTGAAAAGGGAAAGACGAGGGACGACATTGGATCAAGTTCAGGCCTGATTTAGGTTTAGCCATGCAGGACCTGGGCCAGTATTACCCCTGGCAGTTGTTTGGCTGCTAGTATGTGATTCACAGGAGGGCAACCAATGGTTGAGGGCGCTGAGGGGAAAGGAGGGGAGTGGCAAGAGGGGTGAGTTAAGGACAGGCTGGCTGCACAGTACTGTATGCTGTTGCTGTTCAGCCAGCAACCATAAACAGCAGCTGTTAAAGTATTTTTTTGGTCAAGGTCAATGTTACAGCAACCATACCATCTTTGGCAGTACAATTTACTTTGCTCTTTTAGCAGAACAATGTAAACTAATGACAAAAATACTAGTCAAAATATAGTCAGATTCTTGAAATAATAATACAATCTATAATAGAAACTGGGTGGTTTGAGCCCTGAATGCTGATGTGCTGACAGCCATGGTATATCAGACCGTATACCATGGGTATGACAAACATTTATTTTTTACTGTTCTTATTATGTTGGTAACCAGTTTATAATAGCAATAAGGCACCTCGGGTGTTTGTGGTATATGGCCAATATACCACGGCAAAGAGCTGTATTAGGCACTCCGCGTTGCGTCGCGCTAAGGAGAGCCCTTAGCCGTGGTATTTCTACCATATACCACAACCCCTTGGGCCTTATTGCTTAATTAACTCAGAGCCCATCAACGCAGAGCCGGCCAATGAGATTCAGATAGTCTGTAAAACGGTAACTGTCCTCCGATTCACTGATAAACAGTGTTTTTGCTGGTACATTACATAACCCTCAGAGTTCACCTTACCTCTGGAGCACAAGCAACCAGTGTCAGCTTAATTGGGGAGGACGGGCTCATAGTAATGGCTGGAGCAGAATAAATGTAATGTTATCGAACACCTCAAATACGCTGCTTGATACTATTCCATTCACTCCGTTCCAGTCATTATTATGAACCGTCCTCCCCTCAACAGCCTCCTGTGCTCTGGAGTAACCCTCTCACTCTTTGTCTCATATGTTGATGGTTTGTATTATGTAACTACACTCAATCTGCTTGCTGATCTTTCACTAGCGCCGGACACGTTTTGCTTTTACTGCAATGGTAGACGGAAATGAAGATGCAGTCGATGTGATGTGTACATGCTTTCATGTGCTTCAACTTATAGTTCATGATTATTCACTAACAGGAGTGTGCTGCAGACCAATGGTTGTTAGAAATACAAAATGGATAAATAGTGAAAAAGTTCAGCCTTAAGCCTTAAGTCTTCATGCTAGTTATTATACTTCTCAATGGTACCACAATTTAATTGTGGTTACTACATTTAGCCACAAGATGGCAGCATGAATGTATCCTTAGAATCAACAGTATTGCCAGGGATTATTGGTGTAGCATTGTCGTCTATGCCGAATATATATACATTTCATCTGTTGGCATTGTATTAACTTGTCTATCAGGAGGCTGTCAGAGACCAAAAACATGTACTCCCAGAGCTTTAGTCCTGGACACAAAGATAAGGTTACTGGGATTTGTTTTTTCATGGATTTGGTGGATAAACTGAGGCTGTCCCATGAGTTATTAGGAATGAGTCAGAATGTTGTTTTTCTCAATGGGAAGTGGATGATCAGTTTTATATTTTGACCAGTGGTGAAACACAGGAGCCTTATTGGATATAACAAGGTGTGTGACAGGCCTGATCCTGTCTACTATACAGTGCCTTCAAAAAGTATTCACACCCCTTTACATTTTCCACATTTTGTAGTGTGACAGCCTGAATTTAAAATGGATTAAATGTAGATTTGTTTTGTCACTGGCGTATGCAATATCCCATAATGTCAAGGTGGAATTATGTGTTTTCTACATTTTTACTAATTAATTACAAATTAGAAGCTGAAATGTATTGAGTCAATAAGTATTTGACGCCTTTGTTATTGCAAGTAAAAATGTGCTTAACAAGTCACATAATAAGTTGCAAAGACTCACTCTGTGTGCACTAATAGTGTTTAACATGATTTTTAAAAGACTACTTACAGTTGAGGTCGGAAGTTTACATACACTTAGGTTGGAGACATTAAAACTTATTTTTCAACCACTCCACAAATTTCTTGTTAACAAACTATAGTTTTGGCAGATCTACTTTGTGCATGACACAGATGATTTCACTTATAATTCACTATATCACCATTCCAGTGGGTCAGAAGTTTACATACACTAAGTTGACTGTGCCTTTAAACAGCTTGGGAAATTCCAGAAAATGATGTCATGGCTTTAGAGGCTTCTGATAGGCTAATTGACATAATTTGAGTCAATTGGAAGTGTACCTTTGGATGTATTTCAAGGCCTACCTTCAAACTCAGTGCCTCTTTGCTTGACATCATGGGAAAATCAAAAGAAATCAGCCAAGACCTCCACAAGCCTCCACAAAAATTGTAGACCTCCACAAGTCTGGTTCATCCTTGGGAGCAATTTCCATACGCCTGAAGGTACCACGTTCATCTGTACAAACAATAGTATGCAAGTATAAACACCATTGGACCACGCAGCTGTCATACCGCTCAGGAAGGAGACGCGTTCTGTCTCCTAGAGATGAACGTACTTTGGTGCGAAAAGTGCAAATCAATCCCAGAACAACAGCAAAGGACCTTGTGAAGATGCTGAAGGAAACAGGTAGAAAAGTATCAATGTCCACAGTAAAACGAGTCCTATATCGACATAACCTGAAAGGCCGCTCAGCAAGGAAGAAGCCACTGCTCCAAAACCGCTCTAAAATAGCCAGACTACGGTTTGCAACTGCACATGGGGACAAAGATCAAACTTTTTGGAGAAATGTCCTCTGGTCTGATAAAACAAAAATAGAACTGTTTGGCCATAATGACCATCGTTATGTTTGGAGGGAAAAGGGGGAGGCTTGCAAGCTGAAGAACACCATCCCAACCTTGAATCACGGGGTGGCAGCATCATTCTGTGGGGGTGCTTTGCTGCAGGAGGGACTGGTGCACTTCACAAAAGGAATGAAAATTATGATGAAGGACAATGATGTGGATATATTGAAGCCACATCTCAAGACATCAGTCAGGAAGTTAAGGCTTGGTCACAAATGGGTCTACAAATGGACAATGACCCCAAGTATACTTCCAAAGTTGTGGCAAAATGGCTTAAGGACAACAAAGTCAAGGTATTGGAGTGGCCATCACAAAGCCCTGACCTCAATCCCATAGAACATTTGTGGGCAGAACTGAAAAAACGTGTGCGAGCAAGGAGGCCTACAAACCTGACTCGGTTACCCCAGCTCTGTCAGGAGGAATGGGCCAGAATTCACCCAATTTATTGTGGGAAGCTTGTGGAAGGCTACCCGAAAGGTCCTAACTGACTTAAGACAGGTATTTGTTCTAGGATTAAATGTCAGTAAATGTGAAAAACTGAGTTTAAATGTATTTGGCTAAGGTGTATGCAAACTTCTGACTTCAACTGTATCTCTGTACCCCACACACACCCCTCAGTCAGGCAGGGAGGGGGGCATCTTTGTGCATGGTGAAGTTTTTAATTACACTTTGGATGGTGTATCAATACACCCAGTCTATAAAAATATACAGGCATCCTTTCTAACAGTTGCCAGAGAGGAAGGAAACCGCTCAGAGATTTCACCATGAGGCCAATGGTGACGTTAAAACAGTTACCGAGTTTAATGGCTGTGATAGGAGAAAACTGAGAATGGATCAACAACATTGCAGTTATTCCACAATACTAACCTAAGTGAAAAAGAAGGAAGCTTGTACAGAATAAAAATATTACAAAAACATTCATCCTGTTTGTAACAAGGCACTAAATTTAAACTGGAAATCCAGTGCAATACATTACTAAGTACCACTCTCTATATTTTCAAATGTGGTGGCTGCATCATGTTATGGGCATGCTTGTAATCGTTAAGGACTGAGGAGTTTTTCAGGATAAAAAATAAATGGAATGGAGCTAAGCAAAGGCAACATCCTAGAGGAAAACCTGGTTCAGTCTGCTTTCCACAAGAAACTGGGAGATGAATTCACCTTTTAGCAGGACAATAACCTAAAATACAAGACCAAATCTACATTGAAGTTGCTTACCAAGAAGGCAGTGAATGTTCCAAGTTACAGTTTCGACTTAAATCTACTTGGAAATCTATGACAAGACCTGAAAATGGTTGTCTAGCAATGATCAACAACCAATTTGAAAGACCTTGGATGAAAATGTTGCACAATCCGGGTGTGGAAAGCTCTTAGAGATTTACCTAGAAACACTCACAGCTGTAATCACTGCCAAGGTTATTCTTACAACGTATTGACTCCGGGGTGTAAATACTTATGTAAATTAGTTATTTCTGTATTTAATTTTTAATACATTTGCAAAAATGTTGAAAACATGTTTTCACTCGGTCATTATGGGTATTGTGTGTAGATGGGTGAGAGACAAACAAATCAATTTAATCCATTTTGAGTTCAGGCTGTAACACAACAAAATGTGGAATAAGTCAAGGGGTGTGAATACTTTCTGAAGGCACTGTAGATGGTTTACTGGTGTCTCTGTCTCAGTCTCACATGGAGGGTTAAACTTTGAGCTAAAAATCCACTTGAGTTTTCTTTTTAGAATAGATATTTTAGGTATACACTCGCACACAACTCATCATAGTCACATGCTCACACGTGTTCATAAATAATCTCTTGTTCTATGGTACTGGATGTGAATGTAGTGATAGTAGAGCTGAGGGTTTTTGGGCTTTTCTTTATGACATGTATGTTACGTTGGCTATTGATATTAACAACAGCTGCGAGGACAAAACAGAGGGCTGACATCAACGTCACAGGCCATGGACCCCCACTAACACACACACATGCATGCACGCATGCGGCACGTGTCCCCTGATTCATTCATGGAAAATAAGCATAAACCGTGACGGTGCACACATCCACCCCACCCCCCATTCGATTCCCCTATTGTCCATCCCCCACCCCCCTTTTGTGACCTCCTGCCTCTCACTGCCTCCCCCATTAGAATTGTAGATTTGAGCGTTTCTCTCTCCAGAGGACACACGGATGCCATTCTGCATTTTTTTCTCTTTGTTCACGTTTCTCTTGTCTCTTTTTATAACAATAAAAAAGCAGAAATGAAGATTGAAGGAGGAATTAGCCCCTGACTGTCAGTTTGAAGTCAATCTGGCACACAAGCAAACGACAGACGCCACGCTTGCTTATCCACCCTAAAGGCAGATCCCTTAACCGCACTCACTCCAACATCCATCTAATGTGAAGAGATGATAAATATTCAACCCACTGGTTCCTGATACTTATGCCTCTGTGGAGTGACTGCTGCTCTAAGGGCAACGCTCTAAGTTCTCCATTATCTATGAAATGTCCTTATTCATTAAAAATACTGCTTTTATTTTATTTACCCTGCTTACAGAATTTGGTTTCTGTGGCAACTTCCAGTTTTATAGAATGAATACCGATACTAAAAATGTGGAGTATCTGTGTACATCAGGAAATTGTCAACACCAACCTAGCCATGTGTTAATGACTTCCTTTATTTCCAGTACTTTATAAAATAAGTCACAATTTATCATCACACATTCTGTGATGTACACTGAATCTAGCATGCACCAAATTACCACAGTTTATTTGTTATCTGCATGCAGGAGAAGGTGATGGAAAACACTGGAAGCAGCATCCCAGAGACGGAGAATACATCATGGGTCTAGTGTTATAGATTTTCTTCCACACATCTGTGTGGTCCGCCTCAGTCATCCATGAGATTTCATCAGACTATACAGTACATTATCTCTGGGAGCAAACCTGGCGCGGGCTCTAGCTGAGGCTGTCATGGTGGCCCCTACATGCCCAGGCTTGCTGAGTCGTCTCGTCTCTCCTGTAGAGCTTGTTCCCGTGTTGGCTCTCTGGCCCTGGCAGCACAGGACTGTCCCCTCCTTTGAAACCCGGTGGCCTGATGGGTATGTGGGTCAGATTCCCATCATAAGCATTCTGAGGCTGGTTCATTTTTGTTCTCCCTCTGCTGCCATATTCTGCCCTGCTGCTTTGTGCTATTTTTCGGGTTGTGCCTTCCCTTCCCTGGAACCCCTTTCTAAGGGGATATCGATGCGTCCAGGGGGATGTGGACCTGGATATTGATGAATGTGCCATGGAGCCACTGTTGTGAGTCTAGTGAAGACCTCAATTAGTGCCTCATCACTGTTTGTTGCGTTGGTTTCTCTGTTGTCTGTCTCTCTGGTGCACCACAATAACATTCTCAGTTGTCATTCTTATCCAGGGCAAGTCACCTAGGTTGCAGTTTTACATATGATCTACCTAATGACGCAAATTGGGTTAAGCATCTTGCCTGAGGGAAAGACTAGCGTCCTTCATTCTACTTGATGTGGCCCTAAAATATGTGCTGTGCCATACCGGATTAGGCTACTGTTTTTCATTGATTTTTATTAATTCATTAAATTAACTCATGAAATCCTCATTACATTCTATTACATCATACATAATAAAATAGATAAACTTCAAAACAATATAACTTGTGCACCAAATCAAGTTAGTTTGTAAGTAAAACGTGGCAGTTGGATTTTTTTCTTCAGTCTTGAGTATTCCAGACGAGTTGGTCTTTGCAGACTTGTGTCCATTGCTAAGGCAGCGTGAGGTCTATTCTGTGCATGGCCTTAGAGTTAGGGCTCTTCCTTTGGGTGTCAGAGAGTGTCCTGTGCCTCTGAATAATCACCTGGGACACAATGCAGGGGGAAAGCACCAGAGGGTCTGGAGAATCTTTATCCCAATTAATCTACAGGACAAACCACCCATTCTGTCACTCTTTGTTTTTAAATGGGTTCAAAGAAGGAAATGTGGTGGAAATGAATCAGCTTTAATTTAATTGGTGGTAATGGATTCCCCTAAAAAGTGAGACAGGATTGTTGAATGATCACTGGGTTATGTCCAGAATTGGAGCAGCTCTTTGAGTGTCTTCCTGCACACCTGTAGACACTGATGAGTTAGGTCAGCATGTCACCGCAACGGCGATGGGGGTCACTGGTATGTACAGAATAAGTGTGGGTAGCAAAAATAAAAATAGATGCTCAATATACACTCCACTTGCTCTTCTGTTGTGCTAGCGAACATGGCATATTTTTTTCAACTTTGTCTGTTCAGAAGCAAACAAGGCCACTTGTCAGCGCCGTGTGTATATGTGGCAGGGAAGTCAGGCGCAGGAGAGTCAAAATGGAGTGTAAATGGAGTCTTTTAATAAATGTCCACAGAACATGCTCCATAACACTAAACAGTACAGACGTGAAAAACCATGGGTACGAGGACCCATCGCGCACCAACACAACAAATAAACAACACTGACAATAAAACAATCTCTGACAACCACGTGAGGGGAAACAGAGGGTTAAATACACAACAGGTAATGAATGGGATTGAAAACAGGTGTGTGGGAAGACAAGACAAAACCAATGGAAAATGAAAAATGGATCGATGATGGCTAGAAGACCGGTGACGTCGAACGCGGAGCACTGCCCGAACAAGGAGAGGCAACGACTTCGGGAGAAGTCGTGACACCACTGCTCCAGGGCGTGTGTGTTTGCGTATCTGTATGTGTGTATGTGTGCTTGTGCCATGCATGTGTTCATTTGTTTGCACACTTTCTGTGTCAGAGGGGCTTGATTTTGAACCTACTGAACTGGTCCTGGGTGTCAAAATACAACAATCTATTAATACACAAAAAATATACACTCATAGACTCACACACACTCGCTTATCGCATTCCACCGTGCACATAAAGTCAGCCACAGCCATGTATTTACGGTGTAGTACGGTGTAGTACGGTGTACACTCACATTGACTTAAATGCACTCAAACAAAGAGTTAAAAAGCACTCTACTCATAGTCACATGTTGGCACCTCCCACTCAACACACAACATAAAGGAGAAGAGGTGTGTCTGGGAAATAGCCAAGAATTCTCTGTGGAATGCCATTAGATCACTTTGAGACAGGTGACCTGGAGAGAGATCAGGAGCTTGGGAAAGGCTGCAAACAGCCCAAGGTGGTTCGGGCTAGAATGGGAAGACCCTGGTACTGTATGTGTCGCATGTTATTGCTTCATTTTGTATCTCAATTATGAAATTGTTCACACATTAGACTGGTTACTTGGGATAGTGAATTCTCCAAAGAATAAATGAATGGGACAGCCTTCTCGGTCCATAGGACTGTGTTCTGTGGGGCAGTCAGGAGACAGTCGCATGAACCAAGTCTCTTTTTCTCACCATTCAGACACCTCTGCTTTACCCCCTAAAATGCTGTTTTTCAGACATATTCATCTTAATTTCCCCCTCCTTTCTCACCTCTGCCTGTGTTTGGTAAACTATGTGCTTCCTCTAACACATGTAGTCACATCTCTGCAGTCATATCTCTGTAGTCGGACCTTTTCCCTGTCGTCTGGTACAGGATTACACCTACTGACTTCATGGCCTTCCTGTGAACAACCCCCTGCCCCCTCGACTGTGCAACGGGGTCTGTCTGCTGCATAGGGTGGCCTAGTTCTTTCTTTCTTTCTTTCTTGTAATTTATTCTCGTCAATCATTCTAAGCTTTGCGTGCCTTGACTGTCAACGGTGGATTTAAGCAACAGTATTGACATGAGTGATGAGAATAATCTTTATGAAAGCAATACATTTCTGTTGCTAAGGTTTTTTTAAATTCAGGTCAGCATATAGAGCTGATGATATTCTGTATACGCACTCCTTTGGAATTCTGCTGTAAATTCCAAAGATTAGTGAAGTATAGGTGCAGCAGATATTATGAAATTGGCTGAACTAGTGGCTTAAAAGGTCATAAACAAGTGTCCAGTCCAAACTTGTCCTCACTGTTGTCACTGCTCAGTGCTGATTCAGTGGCGTTCATAGTGGAGTGTCAGCCATAATTACACAGCTTCAGGACAAATATATTATCTCTGATCTATTATTCATTCCTTTATGATCCATAATTCATAATTTGGTTAAGGGTCCTTATGCATCGAGTCTCGACTGTGTTCCTTACAGCAGCATGATGGCTTCAGCCACTTCAGATGTAGGGCAAGTGTTCTGGTGAGGATGGGGGTGATCATGACGTTTTTCTTCTCGGGCCACCTTTGTGATCATGGCCCAGTCCCCTGGGTTCTGAACCCTGTCTCTGCTGATCGACCCAGTAATGAGTGTCTGTGGGAGTGTGTGTCTGGACGGAGTGTGTTACTGTGTGTGTGTGGGGGTTCAGTGACTTCACAGAGAGAGAACACAAAGAACCCCGGTGAATGCAGGTCTGACCTCCGAACCTGAGGCGTCTAGTCACACCCATCCGATCCCTCCCTCTATCCCCTCATCCTTCTCTCCTGGGGCACTGCTTTTGCCCATATGGAGGTGTGGAGAAGCAGCTGGTTGTCTGGTGAGAGAAGGAAAGTGGAGGTGGATGGATAGCAGGAAGGCACTGAGGGGCGTGTGGCTAAAAGAGAGGGATGGACAACAACAACAAATACTTTGTCTTAACCTTTGGCACAGTTTTATGCTATGTTGGGTCACCCTGGCTTGCTCTTTAGCTAAGTAGATTTAAATGTATCACCACTCCTTGTAGGCTTCTCATCATCTACAAAGCCACTGTTTTAATGACATTTATGCAAATATAGATATGATAACTAACACTGACTAAAATTCTACAGAAATTCATAGAAATTGTGGATTTGATGGGTTTCTGGGTTTTTGTGCTTTACTGCACTAAATACATATTTTTAGAACTTCGACATATTACAGGAATAGATTGTAGCAATGTAGATATTTATCCATAACTATCTTCATACCTCTCTGCACCGGCTGTAAATCTCCATCTGTCGCAACTGTGATCACCTGACCCTAAACTGACAAGACCTTTACCCCCAGCCTCCTACTCTGCCAACAAACGAGCAGGCCTGCTGGTCTGTTACCCCATTAGAGACACACACACGCACACAAATCAGTAGCCCTCAACGTGCAAAGTCTCAAACACACACAGAGACACTCAAGTACCTTGACTGTGGATATAATGTCAACACAACAGCAGTCAGCAGCTTTGACTTTGTCTCTGTAGGCCCTATGTCTCTGAGCCCCTCCTCCTCCCCCTTCCTCCCCAGGTCCCTGTGATGATAGGGGGAGTGGGTGGGTGAATCTATTTCATTCAGAGTGTGCCTTGGCAGCTTAGCATCTGCTGACCCCCTCCACTGGGGCTGTGTGGTGAAGACCCCTAGGGACCAGGGCAGGCCCAAGCCCAGGCAGGGAGAGAAAGAGGGATACCGAGGTGTTGGGGTGGAAGGAGAAGGTGGGAGGGGCAGAGCATGGGGATATAAAAAGGGAGAGAAAGAGGGATACTGAGGTGTTGGGGTGGAAGGAGAAGGGGGGAGGGGCAGAGCATGGGGATATAAAAAGGGAGAGAAAGAGGGACACTGAGGTGTTGGGGTGGAAGGAGAAGGGGGGAGGGGCAGAGCATGGGGATATTAAAGGGAGAGAAAGTATTGCAACTTTCTACCTGTATAATTGAACAAAGGATTATTCTTCTTTGTGAAATAAATAACAGAAAATGGGTTACAACACATAGCAGAACATGCCAAAATCCCATCAACATTGTTCCCACATGTTGGTAAGCTTGTTTTGGTTATTATATGCCTCTGAGATTTAGTGGAGCTGGAATGAGTGGCTGTAGAACTGTGTGATGTCAGTGTTTCTATTCTCTCCCATTCCAGAGTGGGAAGGTAATGGAGCTGTGCTGTGCTCTGCTGTTATAAAACCCTAAAGAACTTTATGGTCAGGTTCTCTGGGATGCTCTGCTGTTATAAAACCCTAAAGAACTTTATGGTCAGGTTCTCTGGGATGCTCTGCTGTTATAAAACCCTAAAGAACTTTATGGTCAGGTTCTCTGGGATGCTCTGCTGTTATAAAACCCTAAAGAACTTTATGGTCAGGTTCTCTGGGATGCTCTGCTGCTATAAAACCCTAAATAACTTTATGGTCAGGTTCTCTGGGATGCTCTGCTGTTATAAAACCCTAAAGAACTTTATGGTCAGGTTCTCTGGGATGCTCTGCTGTTATAAAACCCTAAAGAACTTTATGGTCAGGTTCTCTGGGATGCTCTGCTGTTATAAAACCCTAAAGAACTTTATGGTCAGGTTCTCTGGGATGCTCTGCTGCTATAAAACCCTAAAGAACTTTATGATCAGGTTCTCAGGGATGCTCTGCTGTTATAAAACCCTAAAGAACTTTATGGTCAGGTTCTCTGGGATGCTCTGCTGCTATAAAACCCTAAAGAACTTTATGGTCAGGTTCTCTGGGATGCTCTCTGTTATAAAACCCCAAATAACTTTATGGTCAGGTTCTCTGGGATGCTCTGCTGTTATAAAACCCTAAAGAACTGTATGGTCAGGTTCTCTGGGATGCTCTGCTGCTATAAAACCCTAAAGCACTTTATGGTCAGGTTCTCTGGGATGCTCTGCTGCTATAAAACCCTAAAGAACTTTATGGTCAGGTTCTCTGGGATGCTCTGCTGCTATAAAACCCCAAATAACTTTATGGTCAGGTTCTCTGGGATGCTCTGCTGCTATAAAACCCTAAAGAACTTTATGGTCAGGTTCTCTGGGATGCTCTGCTGCTATAAAACCCTAAAGAACTTTATGGTCAGGTTCTCTGGGATGCTCTGCTGCTATAAAACCCTAAAGAACTTTATGGTCAGGTTCTCTGGGATGCTCTGCTGTTATAAAACCCTAAAGAACTTTATGGTCAGGTTCTCTGGGATGCTCTGCTGTTATAAAACCCTAAAGAACTTTATGGTCAGGTTCTCTGGGATGCTCTGCTGCTATAAAACCCTAAAGAACTTTATGGTCAGGTTCTCTGGGATGCTCTGCTGCTATAAAACCCTAAAGAACTTTATGGTCAGGTTCTCTGGGATGCTCTGCTGCTATAAAACCCTAAAGAACTTTATGGTCAGGTTCTCTGGGATGCTCTGCTGTTATAAAACCCCAAATAACTTTATGGTCAGGTTCTCTGGGATGCTCTGCTGTTATAAAACCCTAAAGAACTGTATGGTCAGGTTCTCTGGGATGCTCTGCTGCTATAAAACCCTAAAGAACTTTATGGTCAGGTTCTCTGGGATGCTCTGCTGCTATAAAACCCTAAAGAACTTTATGGTCAGGTTCTCTGGGATGCTCTGCTGTTATAAAACCCTAAATAACTTTATGGTCAGGTTCTCTGGGATGCTCTGCTGTTATAAAACCCTAAATAACTTTATGGTCAGGTTCTCTGGGATGCTCTGCTGCTATAAAACCCTAAAGAACTTTATGGTCAGGTTCTCTGGGATGCTCTGCTGCTATAAAACCCTAAATAACTTTATGGTCAGGTTCTCTGGGATGCTCTGCTGTTATAAAACCCTAAATAACTTTATGGTCAGGTTCTCTGGGATGCTCTGCTGTTATAAAACCCTAAAGAACTTTATGGTCAGGTTCTCTGGGATGCTCTGCTGTTATAAAACCCTAAAGAACTTTATGGTCAGGTTCTCTGGGATGCTCTGCTGCTATAAAACCCTAAAGAACTTTATGATCAGGTTCTCTGGGATGCTCTTCTGCTATAAAACCCTAAAGAACTTTATGGTCAGGTTCTCTGGGATGCTCTTCTGCTATAAAACCCTAAATAACTTTATGGTCAGGTTCTCTGGGATGCTCTGCTGCTGGGGCATTTTCTTCTCTGCTCAGGTTTTCGAAACCCATACCAAGTTCATTACGTTTCTTCAGCTCTAGTTTGGACTGTCTCTGTTTTGTATCAAGTCTCTGCCAATCTGCCATCGGTTTGTGGGCAACACTTCATTTTAAGGGGTCCTTATTACAGTGCAATTACACATGTAATTACACTGTAAAAACTATTGTAATTAATTGTAATAATTAATAGTTACACTGTAATAGCATGTAAGTTTTAAGTTCCTCAGCGTACACATCACAGACAAACTGAATTGGTCCACCCACACAGACTGTGTGGTGAAGAAGGCGCAACAGCGCCACTTCAACCTCAGGAGGCTGAAGAAATTTGGCTTGTCACCAAAAGCACTCACAAACTTCTACAGATGCACAATCGAGAGCATCCTGTCGGACTGTATCACCGCCTGGTACGGCAACTGCTCCGCCCACAACCGTAAGGCTCTCCAGAGGGTAGTGAGGTCTGCACAACATATCATCCGGGGCAAACTACCTGCCCTCCAGGACACCTACACCACCCGATGTCACAGGAAGGCCATAAAGATCATCAAGGACAACAACCACCCGAGCCACTGCCTGTTCACCCCGCTATCATCCAGAAGGCGAGGTCAGTACAGGTGCAACAAAGCAGGGACCGAGAGACTGAAAAACAGCTTCTATCTTAAGGCCATCAGACTGTTAAACAACCACCACTAACATTGAGTGGCTGCTGCCAACATACTGACTCAACTCAACAAGAAGCACAAGCATTTCGCTACACTCGCATTAACATCTGCTAACCATGTGTATGTGACAAATAAAATTTGATTTGATAACTGGTGGTAATTGCAGTCTGTATTTACAGGGGTGTAACAACAAATGTTTGTTACCATGCTTAGTTACAAATGTCAACGTGTCCGATAGCATCACAACACACCTTATTTCTGCCTGTACAAATCAGGTGATAAGGCTTAGCCAATTGAAAACTGACCCCTCATTGACACAACTCTGCAATAAAGGGCTCTGAAGTCTGATACCCAGGCCCAATGACAAAAACATGGGTTCACAAATGGTTCACATACAAAAATACTTTAAATTGTTAAATAATTTAACAGTGCATTTGACAATGGAGAAATTACATTAACCATCAAAAATAAATAAATTGTAAGCCTATTTACCTTGGTTGAATAGTGGTTTATAAATGCACTTAAAATGGTCATTTGACAAGCTCTTATTCTATCATGCAACCTTGCAAGGGTTTGACTGTTGAGGAACATTCTCACATTTGGTTGGGATTTTTTAAATGTATCCCAGGAATTAAGGCATGTCGAGATCTGCCCGCTTGAAATAAAGAAGACCTCGAACGTGAACGCATGTGTTGACACTGAGTTCATGTAACAGTGTGCAAAATCCAGACACGAAAGAAACAAAGTGTTGTCAAAAAGAATAGAAAGTAATTTGTTTTGCTTGTTTGGATACAGCTAGTGTTTGCTAGCTAGATAGCTAACTGTAGTTTGCCAGATATAAATTGTTAGCTGACATCTTTGTTGGGCCTACCAATTAGGCTAGCTAGCTAGTTACCATCTACAGAATAGACTTCCCATGCAATCGGTTGAGTTGTTTTTGATTAGGTAGCACACTAGCTAGTTGGCTAGTCTTCTAACCTTGACTAGCTAGCTAAACAGGAAAATATGTTATGGTCGCTACTCGCTAACGTTAGATGGTCTTATCTTCCCTGAACCTTGTTCTCAGGATATCCGTTACACAATGGTATTGCATGAGACACACCCAGCATGTTAACGTTAGCTAGCTAGCTAGCTAGCTAATTAGCTAGCCACTTGTGTCAACACACAATGAGTAACACTAGTTCCTTTCAATGTGGCTAAACATTAGCTAATGTATTAGTGTTAGCAAGCACTATTATTGCTCGCTGGGTAACACAACAACTTGCTAGGTAGCTAGCTGGGCCTAGCTAGCTATATGCCTAAACTATAGAAATCATGATGATAACTAGGGGTCATGTGGTGTCTTTTCTAAATTGGCATACATTTGTTTTCACTACCACAGATTCTCACAAGATATGAAAACGATTGCAAGAAAGAATCCGATGAAGTCAGTCAGAGACAGAGTTGGTGATTTCCATTGTTAGTTGTAATGTTAAAAAGGGAAGAAAAAACAATCCCATTTTTTAAATCTTTATTATTTTGTAAGACATGTAAGGTATTTTACATGTTGCAATAAAGTTGACTAAAGTAGAAACTCATCTGTTGTTTGTAGGTATTTTCACTTGTTAATGAATAATAAGGTCTCAACCAGATGGCGCCAGAGGGGATGGCTGCCGTTTTACGGGCTCCTAACCAACTGTGCTATTTGGTTGTTGTTTTTTGCATTGTTTGTAACTTATTTTGTACATAATGTTGCTGCTACTGTCTCTTATGACCGAAAAGAGCTTCTGGACATCAGAACAGCGATTACTCACCTCGAACTGGCCGAATATTTTTTTCTGTAAAACCTCTAGTGACTCCCAAACCCGCATGCGGGAGCGTAATCATCGCCTGAAACTAATTAGCATAACGCAACGGACATAAATATCCCTAGAAAATATTCCTATTCATGAAAATCACAAATAAAATATATTGAGACACAGCTTAGCCTTTTGTTAATCACCCTGTCATCTCATATTTTCAAAATATGCTTTACAGCCAACGCTAGACAAGCATTTGTGTAAGTTTGTCGATAGCCTAGCATAGCATTATGATAGCCTAGCATAGCATTATTCGTAACAACCCATAACTGCGTAGCCAAGCACGACTCTAACACCATCATTAATTTTGCTGACGACACAACAGCGGTAGGCCTGATCATCGACAACGATGAGACAACATATAGGAAGGAGGTCAGAGACCTGGCAGTGTGGTGCCAGGACAACAACCTCACCCTAAATGTGAGCAAGACAAAGGAGCTGATCGTGGACTACAGGAAAAGGAGGGCCAAACAGGCCCCCATTAACATCTCCAGGGCTGTAGAGGAGCAGTTAGAGAGTTTCCGGTTCCTTGGTGTCCACATCACTAACAAACTATAATGGTCCAAACACACCAAGACAGTTGTGAAGAGGGCACGACAACACATATTTTGTATGGGTCCCCAGCTCCTCAAAAAGTTATACAGCTGCACCATCGAAAGCATCCTGACCGGTTGCATCACTGCCTGGTAATGCAACTGCTCGCCATCCGTCCGTTAGGCGCTACAGAGGGTAGTGCGTACGGCCCAGTTGTCAATGACTTCAGTCATCTGAGTCTTAGACAATTTCTCTCTGCTACCGCATGGCAAGCGGTACCGGAGTGCCAAGTCTAGGTCCAAAAGGCTCGTTAACAGCTTCTACCCTAAGCCACAAGCCTCCTAAACAATTAATCAAACGACCATCTGGACAATTTACATTGACCCCCCTTTGTTTTTACACTGCTGCTACTTGCTGCTGCTACATTAGACTCCTTGTTGTTAAGGGAAGTGTTGGGTGTTACAAGAACTCAGCAATATTTATGCTAGATTCCAAGAATGGCCAATTCCAAGAATATTATCATTGATATCCAGGAACAGTTGTCACTTCTTGTGATTATATAACTGAATAAAAACATTATTAAAACAAAGACATTATTTTTAACCTGCATTTATAGTACATACTATAAATATCTTATGGGAAGAAAGGAGAAACCGGGTTGTGAGTCAGACGGAAGCTCACAGAGAGAGGAGCTGTCTGCTGTGACAGAGTACCAGCGTCCCGGCCTGGCCTTCAGACCCGGCCACACAGCCTGAGAACACGAGGAAAGCAGAGGTATAAATATCTTTGATGGTTTAGGCCTGATGGAGTGGAGAGATAAAAAACAACACACAGATAGAAAAGGGAGCAACAGGCGACACGCATCGAAAGAGGTGCTATTAGATATGTAATCATTACGTTATGATTTTCCAGATTGCATGATGGCAGATGAGATTATGTTTATGGCTGTCCTGTATAGGGTTTCAGAATTCTGTTAACTCTCCCCAAATTCACTGGTTTTCCTGAAATCCCAGTTCTCGGAATTGTAAGGGAATAAGCAAGGAAATTCGGTATCTTCCAACCGGGATTTCTGGAAAACCTCTGAATTTCTCAAAAGTTACTGGAATTTTGTAACTCTAGTCATGTAGTTGATGTCTAACTGGAAAACCTGATCAGACTGGAAAGCAGCAGCCTACCACAGCTTACCAAGGAACAGGGTATTGCCGGGAGGATTTGTGTAGTCCTAGGGTTGCAAAATTCTGGTAACTTTCCCCAAATTTCTCAGTTTTCAAGAAATCTTGGTTGGAAGATTCCTGGAATCACAAGGGAATATACAGAACATCCTCCAACCAGGATTTCTGTTAAACCAGGGAATTTTGGGAAAGTTACCAACATTTTACCACCCTATGTAGGCCTCTGCCAGGCCTGGCTAAACTTGTTTTGGTCCATGCCCAGGCCTGCTGGACTGTCCATTAATCACGGTACTCCATTCTGTTTGTTTATGTTTTATCTGTCGGCCCCAGCCGCACTCAGGCTCTCTGTGTAGTTAATCCGACCCTCTCTGCCTAGTCAACGCCATTTTACCTGCTGTTGTTGTGCTAGCTGATTAGCTGTTGTTGTCTCACCTACTGGTTTAGCTAGCTCTCCCAATCAACACCTGTGATTACTGTATGCCTCGCTGTATGTCTCTCTCAAATGTCAATATGCCTTGTATACTGTTGTTCAGGTTAGTTATCATTGTTTTAGTTTACATTGGAGCCCCTAGTTCCACTCTTCATACCCCTGATACCTCCTTTGTCCCACCTCCCACACATGCGGTGACCTCACCCATTACAACCAGCATGTCCAGAGATACAACCTCTCTTATCATCACCCAGTGCCTGGGCTTACCTCCGCTGTACCCGCACCCCACCATACCCCTGTCTGCGCATTATGCCCTGAATATATTCTACCATGCCCAGAAATCTGCTCCTTTTATTCTTTGTTCCCAACGCTCTAGGCGACCAGTTTTGATAGCCTTTCATGCCTTTCATGCATGTCAACATCAGAAGCCTCCTCCCTAAGTTTGTTTTACTCACTGCTTTAGCATACTCTGCTAACCCTGATGTCCTTGCCGTGTCTGAATCCTGGCTCAGGAAGGCCACCAACAATTCTGAGATTTCCATACCCAACTATAACATTTTCCGTCAAGATAGAACTGCCAAAGGGGGAGAAGTTGCAGTCTACTGCAGAGAGAGCCTGCAAAGTAATGTCATACTTTCCAGGTCCATACCCAAACAGTTCGAACTACTCATTTTAAAAATGACTCTCTCCATAAATAAGTCTCTCACTGTTGCCGCCTGCTACCGACCCCCCCTCAGCTCCCAGCTGTGCCCTGGACACCATTTGTGAATTGATTGCCCCCCACCTAGCTTCAGAGTTTGTTCTGTTAGGTGACCTAAACTGGGATATGCTTAACACCCCGGCAGTCCTACAATCTAAGCTAGATGCCCTCAATCTCACCCAAATCATCAAGGAACCCACCAGGTACAACCCTAAATCTGTAAACAAGGGCACCCTCATAGACGTCATCCTGACCAACTAGCCCTCCAAATACACCTCCGCTGTCTTCAACCAGGATCTCAGCGATCACTGCCTCATTGCCTGTATCCGGTACGGATCCGCAGTCAAACGACCACCCCTCATCACTGTCAAACGCTCCCTAAAACACTTCTGTGAGCAGGCCTTTCTAATCGACCTGGCCCGGGTATCCTGGAAGGACATTGACCTCATCCCGTCAGTTGAGGATGCCTGGTCATTCTTTAAAAGTAACTTCCTCACCATTTTAGATAAGCATGCTCCGTTCAAAAAATGCAGAACTAAGAACAGATATGGTTCACTCCAGACCTGACTGCCCTCGACCAGCACAAAAACATCCTGTGGCAGACTGCAATAGCATCGAATAGTCCCCGCGATATGTAACTGTTCAGGGAAGTCAGGAACCAATACACGCAGTCAGTCAGGAAAGCAAAGGCCAGCTTCTTTAGGTAAAAATTTGCATCCTGTAGCTCTAACTCCAAAAAGTTCTGGGACACTGTGAAGTCCATGGAGAACAAGAGCACCTCCTCCCAGCTGCCCACTGCACTGAGGCGAGGTAACATGGTCACCACCGATAAATTCATGATTATCGAAAACTTCAACAAGCATTTCTCAACGGCTGGCCATGCCTTCCTCCTGGCTATTCCAACCTCGGCCAACAGCTTCGCCCAAGCCTCTCCAGGTTCTCCTTTACCCAAATCCAGATAGCAGATGTTCTGAAAGAGCTGCAAAACCTGGACCCGTACAAATCAGCTGGGCTTGACAATCTGGACCCTCTATTTCTGAAACTATCCGCCACCATTGTCGCAACCCCTATTACCAGCCTGTTCAACCTCTCTTTCATATCGTCTGAGATCCCTAAGGATTGGAAAGCTGCCGCAGTCATCCCCCTCTTCAAAGGGTGAGACACCCTGGACCCAAACTGTTACAGACCTATATCCATCCTGCCCTGCCTATCTAAGGTCTTCGAAAGCCAAGTCAACAAACAGGTCACTGACCATCCTGAATCCCACCGTACCTTCTCCGCTGTGCAATCTGGTTTCCGAGCCGGTCACGGGTGCACCTCAGCCACGCTCAAGGTACTAAACGATATCATAACCGCCATCGATAAAAGACAGTACTGTGCAGCCGTCTTCATCGACCTTGCCAAGGCTTTCGACTCTGTCAATCACCATATTCTTATCGGCAGACTCAGTAGCCTCGGTTTTTCTGATGACTGCCTTGCCTGGTTCACCAACTACTTTGCAGACAGAATTCAGTGTGTCAAATCGGAGGGCATGCTGTCCGGTCCTCTGGCAGTCTCTATGGGGGTGCCACAGGGTTCAATTCTCGGGCCGACTCTTTTCTCTGTATATATCAATGATGTTGCTCTTGCTGCGAGCGATTCCCTGATCCACCTCTACGCAGACGACACCATTCTGTATACTTCCGGCCCGTCCTTGGACACTGTGCTATCTAACCTCCAAACGAGCTTCAATGCCATACAACACTCCTTCCGTGGCCTCCAACTGCTCTTAAACGCTAGTAAAACCAAATGCATGCTTTTCAACCGATCGCTGCCTGCACCCGCACGCCCAACTAGCTTCACCACCCTGGATGGTTCCGACCTAGAATATGTGGACATCTATAAGTACCTAGGTGTCTGGCTAGACTGTAAACTCTCCTTCCAGACTCATATCAAACATCTCCAATCTAAAATCAAATCTAGAGTCAGCTTTCTATTCCGCAACAAAGCCTCCTTCACTCACGCCGCCAAACTTACCCTAGTAAAACTGACTATCCTACCGATCCTCGACTTTGGCGATGTCATCTACAAAATAGCTTCCGACACTCTACTCAGGAAACTGGATGCAGTTTATCACAGTGCCATCCGTTTTGTTACTAAAGCACCTTATACCACCCACCACTGCAACCTGTATGCTCTAGTCGGCTGGCCCTCGCTACATATTCATCGCCAGACCCACTGGCTCCAGGTCATCTACAAGTCCATGCTAGGTAAAGCTCCGCCTTATCTCAGTTCACTGGTCACGATGGCAACACCCATCCGTAGCACGCGCTCCAGCAGGTGTATCTCACTGATCATCCCTAAAGCCAACACCTTATTTGGCCGCCTTTCGTTCCAGTTCTCTGCTGCCTGTGACTGGAACAAATTGCAAAAATCGCTGAAGTTGGAGACTTTTATCTCCCTCACCAACTTCAAGCATCTGCTATCTGAGCAGCTAACTGATCACTGCAGCTGTACATAGTCTATCGGTAAATAGCCCACCCAATTTTACCTACCTCATCCCCATACTGTTTATATTTATTTACTTTTCTGCTCTTTTGCACACCAATATCTCTACCTGTACATGACCATCTGATCATTTATCACTCCAGTGTTAATAAGCAAAATTGTAATTATTCGCCTACCTCCTCATGCCTTTTGCACACAATGTATATAGACTCTCTTTTTTTTCTACTGTGTTACTTGTTACTGTGTTATTGAGTTATTGTGTTGTCTGTTCACACTGCTATGCTTTATCTTGGCCAGGTCGCAGTTGCAAATGAGAACTTGTTCTCAACTAGCCTACCTGGTTAAATAAAGGTGAAATAAATAAAAATAAAATAAAATAAAAAAGATCTCTATTCTCGACAATGGAAAGTATTCATACTTCCTCTCACTTCCAAGGAAAACTAATGGACTATGAAAAACACATTTTTATTTGTACACATCTAGACCTGTTTCCCCATCATGTAAATTGTTTTTCCATTATCCTTGATTGCGTGCTTTACAAACTCCCATGCTGACCAAACTGGCTCGTTCGTGACACGCAGGTTAAAATACCAAAACCAACTGTGAACCAACTATTTGAATTTGGGGACAGGTCGAAATACACATGAAATATTCCAGGGCATTTAGCTAGCTTGCTGTTGCTTACTAATTTATCCTGGGAGATAAACATTGGGTTGTCATTTTACCTGAAATGCATATGGTCCTTTTTTTGCTGGACCTTTGTAGAATTTTGATCCATTTTGAGTCACACAAAATCGTGTGTTCTCTACTCCAACAATTAATCCACAAATTAAAGGGGAAACCTATTTCATTCATTCTTCTTCTTCTGCAGATTTTATATTTTATAACCATTACCACCATCAACTGGACTGGAGTGTGGACCTCAATCATCTTTCAATCACCCACGTGGGTTAGTATGTGCCTAAAAACCAATGAGTAGATTGGAGAGGCGGGACTTGCCGCACATCATTTGTTAAAATAGAACCAAGTTGTAATATAGAACCAAGTTCTATTCTAGAGCCTGGCTAAGCAGATGCTGGTGAGCAATTTGATGAAATTATTGAAAAATATGTATGTGTACATTTATTTTGCAACACTCGCGCACACCACGGCAGAGGTTTGGTCAGCATGTTTGAAAGCATGGGCCGCAATTCAATTAAATCTTGATACCAGATTTCTGGGATGTCTAAAATATGATGAATCTCGTACTAAAGGAAAGTATGTTGACAGTGATACAAAAATGTATTAACTTTTTCCACTGTAAATGTTGTTTTGTTTAGGCCATAAATCTACACATTCATACTGTAGACTCTACAGTGTAGAGCAAGAGGAATTTGTGTGTTATCCCGGAAACTGCTAACCATCGTTAAGTGCCCAAGATTATGAGCTAGAGATACATACATCTTATTATCACAACACCCAACTAATTATGTATTTGTAAGATGCGAGGAGTGCTGGTTCATGCGAAAGCAGCTCTCTCGAATCAAAATCAAAAATATTGTATGTGAGAAACCTGTTTGTGACACGCTGGGGGGTTTAAAGAAACAGCCGTGTTGATGGAAGTGATGACGAGGTGTCCGCACAGTGCCTGAAGGATTTCCTCCTCTCTGATGTGCAGCGGCTTGGCTCTAGGTCAACCGGGAAGCAGGTTCCCTCCAGTTAACTGGAAGTCATTGAAAACACAATCATCTGGCTTAGGTGCATTGTAAACAATATCTAGGCCCCCAAGTGTTTTATTGGTTCTTGACTGGATGTGTGTGTGGAAAAAGTTCCATTTATAGCTGGATGTGGTTGTGTCGCTCTAAGAAAGGAAATAGTGATGCTTTATGTCAATATCGTTGTTGTGAGATTTCTTTTTATAGATGACGTTATGTGTTGCCCAAGAAAGGAATTAACTGATGTGAGTTAACTTGTTGAATCTGTCTCAGTTTGAGCATTATATTTGACTGTAAAGGAAATAAGAGCCGTTGTTGCTCTGTTTTGTCCTGTGTCTTCTTAACCTTACCAAGCACTGTATTTGCACTGGACTGAAATATTTCTAAAGAAGGTCCAATGTTCATGTGTTTTAAGGGTTAGATAAAACAACAAAAGATCATAACATTATTTATACCATGGCATTGTTGAATATTCGTTTCTGATTGGTTTGAAGGACATTCTAGAACGCACAGTACATTTGCATGGTAGAATTCAATGGCTTTAGTTAATTCTTACATGTTCTATGTTTCAACTGCTTTTGAAAGCAAAAGTGTAATTTAAAACATTACTGTTGTTGAATTCGATTTTCATAATAGTGAGCTAAGACTGATTTGGTTAGCTAACTAAACTAGCAAGTATTTTTGTTTGAGACAGTGGTTGCCTCGGTAACATCTGGTAAACTTGCTAGCCACCAGTGGATGTTGAACACATTTCTAGAAGCAAATGAACACATGTATAGGGGCAAATATGTTCAGTTATAGCCATGGTATAAAAGGGATAATGAACTTGTGGCTCTATGCGTTCTCTGGAAAATAAAGCAACTCTCTGGAAGGTTAGTTCCACGTTGTTCATTTTTCCATAGAACGCAACGCCCCTGCCTGTCACTGAATTATACTCTATTGAGGAGGAAGTACAGTACATCCCTATCCTGGACAAACAGCAGTGATAGATTTAACCATCCAGATGACATAAAATAACAATGCTTTTACAGTATGTTTTGCTTCTCTAAATGACCTAAAATCTCCAGTATTTCCCCAGACATGCAACTTCCTCCTCATCTACTGTGTAAGTCCAGAGAGCTTTGAGTCTAGTTTTGTGCCGGTTTTGGAGGGGGTGATATGTGTTATATCATGAAGGGGGTTTGGCAGCCAGGAGTCAGCACCAAGGACCTTGGGGACTCAGTCCTTTGTATTCGGTGGTTCTCAGGGGCATGTCCTTTCTGGCTGTCCTCCTTACAATTTAGACTGCTGTCGACAATGGGCTCCATGGCAGTAGCCCACATCCCACGAATGAGCACTCTAAACCATTTTGCCCGAGGTGGGTGGGGTCATCAACATCAGCCCTGCCACGCCTCTTTCCATGCTCATCCATCACAATCACCTTGATTCAAATCAAAACTTTATTTGTCACATGCCCTTAACCAACAACACAGTTCAATAAAGAGTTATTTACTAATTCAACTAATGTAAAAAATAATAAAAAGTAACACAATAATACCGTCAATGTGCGGGGGTACAGGTTAGTCGAGGTCATTTGTACATGTAGGGGGGGGGTCAATGTAAATATTCCGGGTAGCCATTTTATTAAATGTGCAGCAGTCTTATGGCTTTGGAGTAGAAGCTGTTAAGGAGCCTTTTGGTCCTAGACTTGGCGCTCCATCGTTTTCCAGTTTTTTTGTCTAGATAATCAATTGAAGCTACAAACGTGGGCAATATGGAAAAGGTTCTAATAGAGCAGAGACTACAGGCCTTTTTTAGGAGAATAAAGCTATTCATTCCATTCCACTCTGAACAAGAATAGGCCAATAAGATAATACAGATACATCCATAAGTATCTGATGCAGTTCTCCTCAGAGGTGTACACACACACACACACACACACACACACACACACACACACACACACACACACACACACACACACACACACACACACACACACACACACACACACACACACACACACACACACACACACACACACACACACACACACACACACTCCCCTATTCCTTATCCTGTCTACTCTTTGATGTGGCAAACAAACTAATTGCATCATCTTTGTTGTGCAAAGGTCTTCTAGGTCCCCTCATCCAAATGTTTTTGCTTCTCTTCCTAATCTAATAACGGAAACAAGAAACACATTCATGCTGAGAATAATACATCTATTGTTCCCACAGGAACAGAGAAGCGAGTGTTCTTTTCTCTGTTCCATCCTTTCTGTACGCAGGTAAGTAATGAAGGTCGCAACACTCTCTCTTATTTGAGTTTAGGTCATTTTGAATTAGTTAATTAATGCAGTTTGTTGCCAAAACATTAGATCATCCGTCAGCTTCATTTAAGTTCAGTCAATCAGGAAAATTTCAATAACTTTAAAAGTTCCTTCAAGAGCAGTCACAAAAACCATTAACCGCTGTAGAGGATAAGTTCATTAGACTTACCAGCCTCAGAAATTGCAGCCCAAATAAATGCTTCAGAGAGGTCAAGTAACAGACACATCTCAACATCAACTGTTCAGAGGGGACTGTGTGAATCAGGCCTTCATGGTCTAATTTCTGCAAAGAAACCACTACTAAAGGACACCAATGAGACTTGCTTGGTCCAAGAAACACAAGCAATGGACATTAGACCGGAGGAAATCTGTCCTTTGGTCTTGTAAGGGAAATGTTCATGTTTGTGTTTTTCTTATAACTAATTTCTGTGTTATATGCATGTGCTGTTCTATAAACCAATTTATTTGTTCATGCAAGTGGTTGACTGTACAAATCCTCACTTATCTGTAGCTGCAATTTGGCAGTATGCCCAGATGTTGTTTTGAGACGCAAAGTAGGTGAACGGATGATCTCCGCATGTGTGGTTCCCACCATGAAGCATGGAGGAGGAGGTGTGATGGTGCTTTTCTGGTGACACTGTCAGTGATTTATTTAGAATTCAAGGCACACTTAACCAGCATGGCTACCACAGCATTCTGCAGCGATACACCATCCCATCTGGTTTGCGCTTAGTGGGACTATCATTTGTTTTTCAACAGGACAATGACCCAACACACTTCCAGGCTGTGTAAGGGCTGTTTGACCAAGAAGAAGAGTGAATGAGTGCTGCAACAGATGACCTGGCCTCCATCATCACCCCTCAACCCAATTGAGATGGTTTTGGATGAGTTGGACTGCAGAGTGAAGGAAAAGCAGCCAACAAGTGCTCAGCATGTGCAGGAACTCCTTATGTTGGAAACGCATTCCTCATGAAGCTAGTTGAGAGAATGCCAAGAGTGTGCAAAGCTGTCATCAAGGCAAAGGGGGGCTACTTTGAAGAATCTAAAATGTTAAATATATTTGGATTTGTTTAACACTTTTTTTTGGTTACTACATGATTCCATATGTGTAATTTCATAGGTTTGATTTCTTCACTATTATTCTACAATGTAGAAAATAGTAAAAATAAAGCAAACCCCTCAAATGAATAGGTGTCAACATTTTTGACTGGTACGGTATATATCTATTCCAGTCTCTGACATTGCTCATTCTATTATGTCTTCATTTCTTTCTTCCTTAAAACCATTTATGGATTTGTATATTGTTTATTTTAATTATATTATTGCTATAGGTATTACTGCACTGTTGAAGCTAGAAAGACAAGCATTTGGCTGCACCTGCGATAACACAAATCTGTATGCAACCAATAAACTTAGATTTTACTCCATTTTAATGCGCAGAGCGGTTTCCAAGCAGTCGACAATGCATCTTCCAAACTGGGAACTGACCAATGGCGGATTGTGGGCATACCAAATTGGGACATAATGAGGGGTGAACAAGATCCCATGCCTTGAGCGTATTTACAACATTTAGTCCTAATCTAAAGCAATGCCATCGGATTTGTTCTTAAAAACATATGTATGATATTTGTAGGGTTTTGATTATTGAAGACAAATTACACCTGACTTTTTTTATATTGCCGCTTGAGTTGGTATCTTCCGCGCCAATATTGAATTCCCATACTTATGCACTTGATCTGCAACCACCCGGACGATGGATACTTACCTACAGCGTTATCATATGAGTCTGATAAAGCATCGAAAACGATTAGCCATAACGCACTCGGAGACACATAGTGAGTAAGTTTTCCATTGCATTCCAATTCAGCTTTCTACAACCAGAATGACTGACAGACTGTGGGCATGAGAATGGGTCTATCTAGTAAATTGGGTTTTAGAACCATATTATTTACATCGTTTCATTATCATGTTGTTGTGATTGCACACCTTTTTCCAAACAAATGGACTAGAGAAAGGCGTAAAATAATTGTCAGCCAACTGGCTAACTTGTGTTGGCTGGAAGGGTGACTTGTGTGTCTGGCATTAGTAGTGGACCTTGTAGTAGGTAGGTTAATTTAACACATTACTTTATGGTGCGTGTTCTATGTGACTTGTTATCCTCAAACTGTTGAGATAGGTGTGTTGGGTGTTCCCTCCCATGCAGGACATTAAGTAGGTGGGTGTCAAATGAATGGGGTGGTTTCGGGAAGGAAGCGGCCTAGGCTAGGCCTAACGTTACTTCTCAATGTCCCCGTTGGTGTATTTGCACGCTGGTTTCTGTGCAAGGCAAGGGCTGAAGTTCTGCTCCCTAAAAGGGAGCCTGCTGGCTACGTCCTCAATAGTTGTGAGACTGGATACCAACACGTGTTTTCTTAACGTTCTCGGGATCCTTTGATGTTTTAACTCTTCGGGAAGTGCCAGAGTGATTTCGAGCTTTAGCAATGAACCATATCAAAGCTTTATTAAGCCATAATGTTCCTACACACAGACAAGTTGCAACAGTGTATTTATATGGCTGTTATTTAGAATTAATTTATGGTAGTCTTTTCTAAATTGGATTTGCACGCTCAGTTGTTTTAACAGCAGTAAATATGTGTTCTTTCTTTAGTGGGTCTGGGACGATACCAGTATCACAGTACTTGTTAATATCGTGGCAGGGGGGGGAGCGAAACAGATGTAACTTTTTTAGGAACATAGCTTTAATGGTGTAAACAAACATGACTCATTATGTTGTCATCCAGAGTCATGTTGCCTTTATTTTTCAAATTATAGAACAACATTTTGCACACGGGTTTGGTGTGCTTCCTTGTTTTCATTTTTGGCATGAAAAAATAATACATTTTAGGAGCTGCAGTAGTATCCTTTTCACACACATTTCTGGCCTGTCTGTCCTAAATCATGTCAGATTAAAGCCTGTAGCAGATGCCAGTATTATTACAATAACTGTCGCGCGCACACTGTTAGGGCCTTGAATAACTACACACACAGAGTAAAATGTTGTCTTTGGGGTAACAACCAGATTTCACAATATCAAAATATAACTAACAATCTCGGTTAGTGCAGTTATTACCCTGCTTGTTTTGACCTTCTGGCCTGAGCTCAGACTTAATTAAAAAAAAATACCTGATTTCAAACTGTGCTCTGACCCACTTGACATAGCATGAATGGGACAGAGTAGGCTATTAGAAAAAGTGTGGGTGATTTGTCATTATGTGGGATTGAATAGGAAATCCCCCACATTGCTGGTGGGGTAATAGTTATGTGAAGATGTTAGGCATATCACTCCGTGGCTGACTGTGTTAGGCTGGCCTGAGTCTGGTTGTTGTCAGGGCTGCTGACTCTGTCATCTACCATGTGATGAGAGTGCGCTGGCAGCCAAGTAATCCACCAGTCAACTCACCACAGCATTATGCAACTTCATTTTAACTACTAAACTGTCAGATTAAAACACACCATGTTTTAAAAGCCACCCGTAAAACATCCCACGACACTTCAACGCTGCACTATTCAATACAGTTTGAGTGATTCCTATACAACATTCTCAGGCCGGCTGAGAGTATAGTATAGGTTCCCTAGCTACAGCTTGGAGAGAGGAGTGGTCTCATGGCCCCTCACCCTCCTAAATTATGAACACTTTGGAATGGGGTCAGTGACTCTGCCCTTGACACTGAGCTGAGGACCGAGGAGATTGTCTGTCTACCGCCCTACTCTGTTTGGAGTTTTAGATTATTTTTGCATCTCTCTTTTCTTGTATCAGAGGTAAGCCAAACAGAAGGTATAATAGTTATGGCATGCCGAAAAGATGGCTAAAGTTTTGACTCTGAAGGGCGAATAAGATGGCAACAGTGATAACGAAACACCCTCAACTATCTACTGAAAGATTAGTCTAGGCATAAAAATCTGTTATGGATTGAAGATTATTTTGTGGGGAGTGCAAGAATGCACTTTTTTTCAGCCAAGTCACATGTATACTGAAAAAAAATATAAACTCAACATGCAACAATTTCATATATGAACTGTAACTCAGTAAAATCTAAGGACATCAGTCAATATAAATAGATTCATTCGGCCCTAATCTATGGATTTCACATGACTGGGAATACAGATATGCATCTGTTGGTCGCAGATACCTTAAAAAAAGGTAGGAGCGTGGATCAGACATCTAGTCAGTATCTGGTGTGACCACTATTTGCTTCATGCAGCGCAACACATCTCCTTCACATAGAGTTGATCAGGCTGTTGACTGTGGTCTGTGGAATGTTGTCCCACTCCTTTTCAATGACTGTGAAGTTGCTGGACATTGGTGGGAATTGGAACAAGCTGTTGTACACACCAATCCAGAGCATCCCACACATGCTCAATGGGTGACATGTCTGAGTATGCAGGCCATGGAAGAACTGGGATATTTTCAGCTTCCAGGAATTGTGTACAGATCCTTGCGACATGGGGCCGTGCATTATCATGCTGAAAGTTGAGGTAATGGCGGCAGATGACTGGCAGGACCATAACCCCACCGCCACCATGGGGTACTCTGTTCACAATGATCAGCAAACAGCTCTCCCACACAATGCCGTACACGTTGTGAGGCTGGTTGGATGTACTGCCAAATTCTCTAAAACGACATTGGAGGCAGCTTATTATAGTCTTTGGCAACAGCTCTGGTGGACATTTCTACAGTCAGCATGCCAATTGCATGCTCCCTCATCTTGAGACATCTGTGGCATTGTGTTGTGTGACAACTGTAAATGTTAAGAGTGCAGTTATATTATCCCCAGCACAAGATGCCCCTGTGTATTAATTATGCTGTATAATCAACTTTTTGATATGCCACCTGTCGTTTGGATTATCTTGGTATGCTCACTAACAGGGATGTAAAATGTGTGTACACAATTTGAGAGAAATAAGCTTTTCTTGAGTATAGAACATTTCTGCGATATTTTTTTACATTTTTATTTCAGCTCATGAAACATGGGACAGTTTTTATTCAGTGTAAATACTTACATTTCCCGTTATGACCATTTTTTTCAGTTTTATTCCAATTATCAAGGGGTGCCTTGCTAATTTGTGGAATTTCTTTCCTTCTTTAAAGCATTTGAGCCAATTGTGTTATGACAATGTATGGTTGGTATACAGAAGATGGCCCTATTTGGTAAAAGACAAAGTCCATATTATGGCAAGAACCGCTCAAATAAGCAAAGAAAAACAACAGTCCATTACTTCAAGGCATGAAGGTCAGTCAATCTGGAAAATGTGAAAGACTTTGAAAAGGCAGTCGCAAAAAAAACCCTCAAGTGCTATGATGAAACTGGCTCTCACGAGGACTGCCACAAGAGAGAAAGTTACCTCTGCTGCAGAGGATACGTTCATTAGACTTACCAGCCTCAGAAATTGCAGCCCAAATAAATGCTTCACAGAGTTCAAGTAACAGACATCTCAACATCAACTGTTCAGAGCAGACTGTGTCAATCAGGCCTTCAAGGTTGAATTGCTGCAAAGAAACCACTACTAAAGTACACCAATAATAAGAAGAGACTTGCTTGGTCCAAGAAACACAACCAATGGACATTAGACCAGAGGAAATCTGTCCTTTTGGTCAGAGTCCAAATTTGAGACTTGTTTCCAACCGCCGTGTCTTTGTGAGAATGGATGATCTCCGAATAAGTGGTTCCCACCATGAAGCATGGAGGATGAGGTGTGGGGGTGCTTTGCTGGTGACCTTGTCAGTGATTAATTTAGAATTCAAGGCACACTTAACCAGCATGGTGAAGGGGTTAAACCAAGGCCTCATACCTTTTTAAAGGGTTAAGTTGTTTTATGATAAACTGTATGGTCTCCTCTCAGGAGACGTGTGTGAGAACACCTGTTTTGAGTGTTGTGCCCTTCACACACTATTAGAAGGCGGAAACCGTCTGGGCCCCACCGTGGCTGAGGTTCTGAGAATACGACTGGTTTTCTGAGGACAAGGCTGCTGCAGACCTGATGAAAACAGCCACCTTTCAGAAGATGCTTAGACTCGTTCATCTTGTTATGACCTTATACTTGTCATGAAAGGTCAAGTTTCAGTCAACTCCACTTCTGAGCTTTTAATTGCTGACAAGATGGTTGCTGCTGTCAGGGGGAGGTTATATTTATTAAAATGTTGCCAGGGAAAGTCACGCAAGGGGAACTGGGGAGGCTATATAAGTTACAGGATGTCTTAGCTCTCCCCAGGTTCTGCAAAGTGTCTATCATATACTGTACTCTGTATCAACTTCTGCCTACAGTTGTATTACTAAAGGAGAATTGTAATACTTAAACAAAGATTATGTTTCCCGTCTACTACATATATGTATGTTTGATAATTAGATAGACCTGATCATGTGTTTGAAGAAATTGACCAACAATGGCTACCACAGCATTCTCCAGAGATACGCCATCCTGTCTCGTTTGTGGTTAGTGGGCCTATCATTTGTTTTTCAACAGGACAATGACCCAACACACCTCCAGGCTGTGTAAGGGCTAATTGACCAAGGAGTGCTGCATCAGATGACCTGACCTCAACCCAATTGAGATGGTTTGGGATGATTTGGACCGCAGAGTGAAGGAAAAGCAGCCAAAAAGTGCTCAGCATATGTGGGAACTCCTTGAAGACTGTTGGAAAAGCATTCCAGGTGAAGCTGGTTGAGAGAATGCCAAGAGTGTGCAAAGCTGTCAAGGCAAAGGGTGGCTACTTTGAAGAATCTAAAATGTAGTTGTTTAACACTTATTTTGGTTGCTACATGATTCCATGTGTTCATAGTTGTGATGTCTTCACTTTTATTCTACAATGTAGAACATAGTAAGAATGAAGAAAAACCCTTGAATGAGGTGTCAACTTTTGATTGGTACTGTATATACAGTGCATTCGGAAAGTATTCAGACCTTCACTTTTTCCACATTTTGTTACGTTCTTATTCTAAAATGTATTACATTGTTCTTCGCCCAACTCTTTGTGCTTTGCTCCGTTCATCTTACCCTCTCCTGAATTGTCTCCCAGTCCCTGCCGCTGAAAAACATCCCCACAGCATGATGCTGCCACCAAGGACTTAACCGTAGGGATGGTGTCAGGTTTCCTCCAGACTTGACGCTTGGCAATCAGGCCAAAGAGTTCAATCTTGGTTTCATCAGACCAGAGAATCTTGTTTCTCATGGTCGGAGAGTCCTTTAGGTGCCTTTTGGCAATCTCCCAAGCGGGCTCTCATGTGCCTTTTTACTGAGGAGTGGCTTCCGTCTGGCCACTCTACCATAAAGGCCTGCTTGGTGGAGTGCCGCAGAGAAGTTTGTTCTTCTGGAAGGTTCTCCCATCTCCACAGAGGAACTCTTGAGCTCTGTCAGAGTGACCATCAGGTTCTTGGTCACATCCCTGGTGAAGGCCCTTCTCGCCCGACAGAGTTTGGCCGGGCGGCCAGCTCTAGGAAGGGTCTTGGTACTTCCAAGCTAATCCCATTTAAGGCCACTGTGTTCTTGGGGACCTTCAATTCTGCAGAATTGTTTTGTACCCTTCCCCAGATCTGTTGCCTCGACACAATCCTGTCTACGGACAATTCCTTCGACCTCATGGCTTTGTTTTGCTCTGACATGCACTGTCAACTGTGGGACCTTATCTAGACAGGTGGGTGCCTTTCCAAATCATGTCCAATTCATTGAATGTAAAAACAGGTGGACTCCAAGTTGTAGAAACATCTCAAGGATGATCAATGGAAACAGGATGCACCTGAGCTCAATTTTGAGTCTCATAGCAAAGGGTCTTTATTATTTCTCTTTATTTATTTGTAATACATTTGCCCAAAAATGATTACAAACCTGTTTTTTTCCCCTTCATCGTTATGGGGTATTGTGTTTAGATTGAGGGGAAAGAAGTATTTAATCCGTTTTAGAATTAAGCTGTAATATAACAATGTGGAAGAAGTCAAGTGATTGGAATACTTTCTGAATGTAGTGTGTGTGTGTGCGCATACTACCATTCAAAAGTTTGGGGTCACTTAGAAATGTCCTTGTTTTTGAAAGAGAAGCACATTTTTCTTGTTGGTCCATTTAAACAAGGTTGCGGGATGTCCGGCCTCCGGGCCATTTTTTGTGTGTATATATATATATGGTGACCACAGCCATTTTACTGGTCAACTACCATAATCCAATATTCAATGACTGCCACAGCTGTTGTGTGTGTGTGTGTTCCACAGCAGTTAGAGCTAGGCCCTGCTTGGGCATGCTGATGTGTAATATGGAACAGTAATGTGAGCGTGTCAGACTGGCTTACAGTCTGTCCTGTGGAATGTGTGTGTGTGTGTCTGAGCCCTGAGGCCAGGCTTATCTGTTGTGGGAGCTGGGCTGGTGCTGCTGTAATAGTGAACCTGCACCCCATATGCCTTTTCACTCAACTAAAAAAAAAAATGCAGAACATGAATTGTTATGGAGAATCTGATAGAGCAGTAGCAGTCAGCCATACCGTAGCTGTTATAGCGGGAGACTACCAATCAGACTCACTCCGTTTAATCCTCTGACACCTACCTTGCGGCTAGCGCAGGTGGAACAGGAGCAGTTGTCGGGTACACTCAACTACACTTGGGTTCCCATGGCGATACATTACCATAGCCACTGGGTACACTTTGGAAGTTGTTATTGATGTTCAGTAGTTGTTCTGCTGAGCTTGTTCCCCTGGCAGAGTGGTGTCGGTTTCAACGCAGCAGAGGATGGAGGAGGAGAGACTGTAACTTGACGGTCTGTCTGCAGGGGGTTCAGCTTTAGGCGTTGTGGGATCATAGGGATGTTTGTCGCTGGAGTTCTGCAGATGACATACTCCGGGAGAGGCAAGACAGATTTCTCTGATCGGACTGGTCTCGCTGTGCTCTTTTAAAAAAAAATATATATATTTTTTTAATGAGACTGAGAGAGGACATTATTTGGTGGGATAAAATGTTATTAACTGGACGTTTTTAAATCATGACATAAATATTACACTATTTTAGTGTTGATGTTCTTTACCATACACACACAGCTAGCTAGTGTGATTTTGAGTGGAAGGCCAGTGCGATTCTCACTGTGCTGTGTCAGGAAAATGAGAGGGTAGTTTCATAATTCTACCCACAGAGCCCTGTCCATAGCACCCCACCCTACACATCGGTTGGCCATAAATAAGCAAGACGTGCAGGTTTTGGACCGTAGAAGAGAGGTACTGTAAAGTCTGGGCCTTGCTTACAGGAAGCCATCAAGCTGCTGATATGAATGGACTTGGATATAGACTCACACAGGGCTGGGTAACACAGCCTAGTCTTTTCCATGTATTCCCAGTAGGACTGCTGCTGTAACACAGGCCAACCAGGCTTACTGACGGGCTATATCCTCAGCCACACCAGCACGTGATTTTCTTGTCTTTCACCCAGCTTTCTCTGAGGTATATCACGTTGTCTAACAGACCAGAGGTGTTTTTCAGCTGGAATAACCTCTGTGGAAAGTGGAAGTCCATAGAATGGTTAAGAGATTATTTGTTCATGGGTTTGTTAGGGACAAATTATTATTTTTTTATTTTTATGGTGGTTAAAAATGATGCTTTAAATTGTTTCACAGTTGACTGGCAGTTTACTGGAATCCTTCACTGGGACCATTCCTTTGCTCATCTGTAACGGGTAAAGGAAAATGTGTCTCTGCTAACCCTTTAAATGGGAAGAAAGTGTAAGGGATCTCACGTGACTGAGGAAGAGGCCCTGCCTGGCTGCTTCCTGCCTCCAGAGTGGCTGTTCCTGATTCAAGGCAAAGGGTGGAGTGAGCGCAGGAGGAGGAGTATTTCAGTGAGGGAGTGAACCAGCCTCTACAGGTTTGTGTCCAAGGAGAACTCCGCATACACACACTCACTCAGGACCCAGATGCATGCTCTACATTCTCATAGTCAGCTTTCACTCTAGAGGGCTTGATTCTCCAGTGTTCTTGTCCAGATCTTTGAGACTCCGCTGAGGATTCCACTCGTGAACACACAAGTAAGTAGGACTATCTGGACGAGCTGACCAAACAGCCGGAGTGTTTAGAAGTGGTTTGTGTTTGTTTGATTCTACACCATGGGGCTTGGGTGTTCTGTTATTTTACGGAACCAAACTTTGACTCAAGGGAAGTAACTTTGGTACTCCAGAATGTAAATGATATTCATATTATCCCGAAGCACATTCCATTTGTAACTAGATGCATATAATTTGTCATTTTGCAGTATACAGTTGAAGTCAGAGGTTTACATACACTTAGGTTGGAGTCATTAAAACTAGTTTTTCAACCACTCCACAAATTTCTTGTTAACGAACTATAATTTTGGCAAGTCGGTTAGGACATCTACTTCGTGCATGACACAAGTAATTTTTCCAACAATTGTTTACAGACAGATTATTTCACTTATAATTCACTGTATCACAATTCCAGTGGGTCAGAAGGTAACATGTTGACTGTGCCTCTAAACAGCTTGGGAAATTCCAGAAAATTATGTTATGGCTTTAGAGGCTTCTGCTAGGCTAATTGACATAATTTGAGTCAATTGCAGGTGTACCTGTGGATGTATTTCAAGGCCTACCTTCAAACTCAGTGGCTCTTTGCTTGACATCATGGGAAAATTAAAAGAACTCAGCCAAGACCTCAGAAAAAAATTGTAGACCTCCACAAGTCTGGTTCATCCTTGGGAGCAATTTCCATATGCCTGAAGGTATTACGTTCATCTGTACAAACAATAGTACACCAGTATAAACCCCATGGGACCACACAGCTGTCATTCCACTCAGGAAGGAGACTCGTTCTGTCTCCTAGAGATGAACGTACTTTGGTGTGAAAAGTGCAAATCGATCCCAGAACAACAGCAAAGAACCTTGTGAAGACGCTGGAGGAAACAGATAGAAAAGTATCTATATCCACAGTAAAACAAGTCCTATATCGACAGAACTTGAAAGACCGCTCAGCAAGGAAGAAGCCACTGCTCCAAAACCGCAATTTAAAAAAGCCAGACTACGGTTTGTAACTGCACATGGGGACAAAGATCATACTTTTTGGAGAAATCTCCTCTGGTCTGATGAAACAAAAATAGAACTGTTTGGCCATAATGACCATCGTTATGTTTGGAGGAAAAAGGGGGACGCTTGCAAGCCGAAGAACACCATCCCAACCGTGAAGCACGGGGGTGGCAGCATCATGTTGTGGCGGTGCTTTGCTGCAGGAGGGACTGGTGCACTTCAAAATAAATGTTGTCATGAGAAGGAAAATTATGTAGATGTATTGGAGCAACATCTCAAGACATCAGTTTTGAAGTTAAAGATTGGTTGCAAATGGGTCTTTGAAATGGACAATGACCCAAAGCATACTTCCAAAGTTGTGGCAAAATGGCTAAAGGACAACAAAGTCGAGGTATTTGAGTGGTCCTCACAAAGCCCTGACCTCAATTCCATAGTACATTTGTGGGCAGAACTGAAAAAACTAGTGCGAGCAAGGAGGTCTACAAACCGGACTCCGTTACACCAGCTCTGTCAGGAGGAATGGGCCAAAATTCACCCCAACTTATTGTGGGAAGCTTGTGGAAGGCTACCCAAAATGTTTGACCCAAGTTAAACAATTTACAGGCAATGCTACCAAATTCTAATTGAGTGTATGTAAACTTCTGACCCACTGGGGATGTGATGAAAGAAATATAAGCAGAAATTAGTCACCCTATACTATTATTCTGACATTTCACATTCTTAAAATGAAGTGGTGATCCTAACTGACCTAAGCCAGGGAATTTGTACTAGTATTAATTGTCAGGAATTATGAAACTGAGTTTAAATGTATTTGGCTAAAGTGAATGTAAACTTCTGACTTCAACTGTAGTGAACCTATCGTATGGAGACTTCTATCCATCAGACACAGCCGCTATCCATCATCTCTGGCTCCTGTGGTCTCATGGTTGTTTGAATTTTCCTAACCTAAATACTGGCCTTGATTATAAAAGTTGGCAGCTCTGCTTCAAGACAATCATCTCTTGCCCTAATTGGGTAACAGTATGTATGGCAGTGGAAGAATTTAAGAGTAAACACATTCTTGCCAACAATGCATTTAAGAATGAGCATGTTGAAAACCATGGTGATGATAATCATGTAGGGCAGTTGGGGTAATGTAGCTTTAAGTCAGAATCACATGTTGGCTGGGGAATGTTTTGTCTCTGCCGTCAGCCTGTGTGTATAGGCTAGTGTATAGTGGCCATATCTCCTCTGGCCTTCAGCTAAAACAAACATAACATCCCCACTCTCTCAGGGGCACTTTGGGCTTTCTGCCTGCATATGGCAAAACAAGCTGGGATTCCAGGGGTTAATCATTGGATGATGACTGCGAAGAGTGTCTGTGGGAAAGTGGGGTTCTCTGGCACTGCCGACGACTCAGCCCGGCCACGCTCTTCCCCAGCATCACGTCTCTGTGATTACTGGCTGGCTGGCTAGGGACATGTCTGTGACTGCGCCTGCATTTTGGAATGCATTCATTGCTGAAGGGGGATTTGTACTCCCTATCTCTTTCCCCTTAGGCTGAGCTACCACAGTAAAGGCCAGGGCTGTGTAATTGTCTTGTCTATACTGTGTTCTCTAACATTAAGATTAGTCATGATGAGGGACGCAGGGTCGTGAAGTTGCTCAGCAGGGGACTGAACACTGAGCCCTAGGGTTTTCAGAGAAACACGAATGCTTGTGAACATTTTATAATAGAGAGATGACAGTTGAGATTGAGTTGGAACACTTTGATTTGTTAGGGTAATATGGGCTATATGGAACACTGTCTAATCCTCTGTCAACATGACTAATGAGTGTTTTTCCTGGTAGGCCCTACTTTCATTATTCTCTTTGAACACCTTTCTCTTTTTTCCTAGTGGGCTAATGTGGACAAATTACAGATGTCTTTGTCCGTATGTTTGTGCTACAGAGCTTAGCTCCCCTAGGGAGCACTGTACCACCTGCTGTTGTTTCATTACCTCATTTAGCCTAGGCCACACACGGTTATACACTGCTCAGTTTAGCGAGAGATGGGTCAGTGTGTATTTGTGTGAAGGATGTATTTTGTGTGCATGTTTGCGTGCGACATCTGTCTGTGTGAGGGGGGTGGGGGGGCAGTAGAGTAGACGGTCAGTTGGGATCTCCAGTGTATGTAATTGTGAATGGGATTTTGTATCCTGAAGCCATAGACTGACAGTGATGGTTTAGAGGGGGAGTTATGCTCCAATGACTAGCTCTAATCTGACTCTCTGTTGACTTTGTCCTGCTGGGCGTGTGATTGTTAGGGCGGGGGTGTTGGCAGGCACAGAACATCTGTACTTGTACCCTAACGGACACTCGGGTATGGGGTTTCTCGCCATCCATCTCTCAGCCCAATCTGCATTAGCATAACTTTAATGCAGTTCAGCATGTGTGTGGAGGATGTATACATTGACCCTATGCCATAAAGTTACAGGTTTTAGATCCTGTGAGATTTGCTGATATTGTGGAGTTGCAGCAGCAGTCCTCTCCTGGGAAAACATATCTTTACTCCAGTAAAACCTCTTAAATCACCCCCTGGAGACTGGTTGATAACCTCTGAACTGTTGGGTGACCATAAATCTGGAGCACAGTGGGTGGTGGGGTTAGTGGTGACAATCAGTCTCTGTGCTATCCATTGGGTTGCCAATGGTTGTTTTTAGTAGAGCTATCATGGTTTTGGTCTTTTTACAGGTTTTATTGTTGCTGTGAGTGAGGTTATCAAGTCTGACATTTTTATAAATGTCCTTGCTCTGTTGGCCTGTTCGATTAGTGGAGAAGGCCAATACATACATAGCTCCGCAAAGTGAGGTGAGTTCACAGCTCTGCAGGGTCCTCTAGCCTCAGTCCAGCAGGACAAACAGTCAGTCACACCATCTCACTGTGTTTGTTTGTATATCCATCTCGGTCACGTTTCCTGTTGTCAAATGAGTCACTGCTTCCTTCTATATGTGTGATGTAGCCTACCTGAGAAACCACGGCCAATGGCAGCTTCGCTTCCCCCTCTTTCTGTGGTGACTCTTCTGTAGAAGGTGGCACCCCTGTTGTTGTCCTTCACTCTGAGGTCAATGTCCAGCAGGCCAAGGCCACTGTGGAAACCAACTGACTCCTGATTGGCAGGCTCGCTTGGCTCCTGACTTGAAACTGCTTTCCAAGACTACTGTCTGCCACTTTAACCCTTTACAATAGCACCACTGCCTGACGGAAGCCCTCTTTATCCTGAAGCATATGAATTGTAAGGCTGTATTCTTCAGGAATTCCTCTGTTCAGTCCTGACCTCTTCCTCACTGTCTCTTAAACCCCCTGCTCTCTGTCTCTGTCTCTTTCACGTGATATTATGGGAGAAGCAAATTGCTTCCAGTCACATAATTCCCTTGTAATTACCCCTCATGGCTCTCTTGCCATGTACTCTGTGGGCTGCTTTTTCCTTTCAGCCAGAGGCCACTGGGTTGGTGCTGACCACAGATAGATGGAGCACCTGTGGCTTCATGTGCTTTTCTCATAAGGCATAGCAGTCTCCACTAATCATCAGCTGGATGAAAAACTGTACACTCAACGAAACAGAGGTGGAATATTGCTGTGAGCCTGGTTAGGGAGAGCACAGCCATTTCCATTCCAACCACAGTGAGTGATGTAGTTGAATGTTCAGCCAGGCAGGCAGCATGTCATGCAATTGGAGGTGTTTTTATTTCTGACAGGAGGTATTCCTGGCCTGTTCTCTCCCTCAACCCCCCCCACCCCCCTGTACAGTTGCCAGGTTGCTGAGGGCCTCTTGTTATTAGATCAGTTCACACTTCAGCCTGGGGCAGGAACTAGTTAAAGTTGAATTTATTTGCACCAAAGAAAACAAGTGATAAACAACAATACAAAAACCAGTATGACATTGACGTTTCCACAACCACACCCAAAATGCATTGTTAGGTTATGGACCTGCACTGTGTTGGTGCTTTTCCAATGAGACTGCTTTAGTTCGGCTGGCTACCCGGACGATGGGCTCACATACTCCTTTAAAAGACCGTCGCTTGAAAAATGAGAAAAAAGCAGCAATAGTACTGTTTGTCCATTTTGAGACGTTGTAGCCAGGACACTTCCTCAATAGTCACAATCTAAGAAAAGTCAAGAAGTCTGTCATTAATTGACTTTTTTTGCCAAGGAGATTCTGATTCTGGGAAGCATGAGGAACACCTTTACCCTCGCACCAGGGTGTCGCCAGTGTTTTATGTTATTGTGTTTCCATCAGGCGTGTGACACTAAAGACTTGTGGCGGCCAGAATCAACAACCTCTGCATCATTCAAGACTGTTGCTTTGTGGCGTGGTTTTTAAAGTTGATCTAGCCATATTGTTATGTAGATGCCAGCTTGGAAGTACCCGGGGCCTTGCCTGGGCTCCAAGTTAGAGCAGCTCCGCTGGATCCGTGACCCAGTGAGACACGGGTGCTGGCCTATGATGAAAACAAAAGTCAGAGCCTTTTGGGTAAATCTTCATTTGTAAATGCGGCAACAACTGTGGATCTACCTCTGAATGACAATGGCTGGTGCTTCAGGAAGAGATGGGTAGGTTGTTTACACACCTTCCTTGTTAATACACAGCATTTGTGATTCATAGCTGTGTCACTGACTGGGGGCACAGATAACAAAGCGAGGGGATGGAGAGTGGATTTCAGGATTATGCCATCTGTTAGGGTGGGTTTTATATGGGCGGTAGGCATTGGCACCGTCCAGGAAGAAAATGATTACCCTCTCTTATCACCAGGAACAGGAGAGGTTTATGATAATTACCAGAACAATAATTTGTTTGTGATTACATCCAGCATGTGTAACCATACAATAATGGTAACCAGACACTAGCAGGCTTGTGGTAGTTAATTGGGCAGTTGATTTAGGTCAGGGGGGTTACTGAGTCTCTTGTCTGAATGAAAATGTGGGTTCTGGAAAGGGTACTGTCTGTCTGAGATTTGTCTTTGACCACCAGCTGCTTTTGACCACCAGCTGCTGTGTTTGACAGTGTCCTGCCCTCATGTGTATGTCAGTGGCCCTGTAGGGTTGCAGCCTCGCCTGCATGATTGAAGCGCTGTACAGTAACTGTGGATGTGAATGATGTCGGGGTCTAGCACAGACACCAGAGAGCCTGCCAGCCACCTCACCCCTCTTCCTGAGCAACTGTGCCAGCTATTAAAAGACCTGCCTCTTCGAGACAGCTGTGTGTGTGTGTGAAGAGAGATTGAACTGCAAAAGGCAATGCAACCTTGTTTTATGTGCCACTGTCATGATTAGTCACGTCCTTTCCGTTATTTCTCTGTTCTCTCCATGCTCCCTACGGCTCACCTGTTATACAGACCCTTTGAGTGTTTTCACACTGTACGGTACACTAACCATTCCATTCCTATGTTCATATCTATCCATTTTGGTAGCTGACTGGTAGACTCAGGGTCATACTACATTTTACATTATTTTATAGCAGGATGTGGCATATCGAGGCATTTCCTACTAGAATTCTATGCTCTATTTCAGTGGAGATTTCTCCTTTTGGTTTGTCACATGCAGAGGATGAAAGGAGCCATGTGCGTTATTAGTAGTACGGGCTGATATCTGTCGGTCCTGCTTTCTCTCTCTCTGATGCTGCTGGAGAGGGGGGACATGAGCTCTGGGAGACAGCAAGGCTATTAAAAGATGAATAAAAAAAATGTGCAGCGGAATATGATCATGGTGGTGATAAGGGGAAAGAGATGAGCCCAGCCAGCAGTAACGCTCAGTGTGATGTAATCCGGGGCTTTGATGGTGTAACTGTAATGAAAAAAAAATTACACTCTGAATTGCTTTTCAATTCCTCTGAAACTGGGGATCAAGAAAGGAGGAGACAGAATTGGTGGACGAGAGCAGCTGTCATCGGCTGTGAGCATAGACATGGGAACAGCAAGGGAGCAATTATCTTCTTTCTCCACATGTATTAAGAGTACTTAAAAAGTCCAATCTTTACCAGGAAGATGTGATGCTCCTGAGATTGAGAGGATATGAAACATGATCGGCTGATGTCTTTACAGTTTTGCTCTTCTCATATTTCTTCACATACTTTCTCACTGTTTGGCTATAGTGTTGAACAAAGAGCAGAACAAGTGGAGCAGTTGAGGATGTTGAAATGTTTTAATAAGACCCTGTTTGATGCAATTCTATGTAAAATATTGCAGCTATTGTACCCACCTCTCCCCCTTTTTTCTTCTCCCTTTCATATCATTTAATTTGAATGAAAATTCAGTTTGTTTTGTTGTCAGTGGGGGGAGGGGTGCAATTGGTCAGAATCCTTTGACTAAAGCCAATAGCAGCGTAGCTCCCAACCTCCACCCCTCCCTGCCCTGCTGAGATTCCCTGTCTGGCCTGTGATTGGCTGCATTGGGACTCAGCAGCCGGAGGCAGTGAGTGTTTAGGGGAGGAGTCGGATGGCGTATTAAAGCCGGCCGGTCTGCTGTCCTTTTGCTTAAGAGTGCTCCCGTGTGCGTTTGTTAATGTGGAGCAGTAACGTTACAGGGCGATTCTTCTGTTAGTCTGACAGTCTTCTTCTCTCTCTCTTTCCTCTCCAGGAGCCCTGCTGGAGCTTCACTCCAGGAACCCTGAGAATCTGTGGAGCTGCCAGATCTGTTGCTTTTCCGGGACGGACAGAAGGATCGGGAGATTGAGTTGCTCTGTCAGTCTGCCTGTGTGATCTAGTTACCAACCAGCGGCAGCTAGGCTAACCCCAGGATCTGCCCCCGTTGGGTCACTGAGTCGGACTGATGTGGAATGTGAACCATGGTGACCCTGTTCCACAATTAGCCTTTCAGTGAAGAGGACAAATAGTGACGACGTGAAGAAAGGAAGAAAAGGAGAAGTAAGAGCAGTAGCAGATAAACCGGTAAGAAAGTTAAATGGTCCTTTGGTGAGAGGAGGGGGGGGATAAAGGGGCTTTGCAAAACACCTATTTTTCTCTAGCTTGAGACAGTTGTGAGCACGAAAAGGACGTTGACCATTACTGTCACTCTTTACTTTTCTTTCAGACCCCAAAATGCCTGTAGAGACCCTCCGGCCCTCGGACGGGTGCCTGGTGGGGGTCCCCTTCACCTCAGCCATGCCTTTCCGCATCCTCAACAAGGGACCCGACTACTTCCGGCGGCCCGCGGAGCCTGGAGCCCGTAAGCTGAGTGCGGTGGAGCGTCTGGAGGCGGACAAGGCCAAGTATGTGAAGAGCCAGCAGGTGGTGCTCACCAGGCAGGAGCCTGTCAAACCACCCATCATCCGCAAGCCTCTGCTGTCCCCGGGCATGATGCTGCAGTGTCGGATCAATGCCCCCCCGGCCCGCAAGGTCCCGCGGCGGCCGGCTGACTCGGAGAACACAGGAGGGGTAGGGTGGCGGAGGGGACCCCCTCTTAACCTGGATATCCTCAACAACCTCATCAACGTGTGTGATGGACCCCTGCACTGCTCCCCGTCTCCCGTCCCTTCCTCGCCTTCCGCCTCCTCTCCTTCATCAGGAGGGAACAGCATGGGGAATAGACTCTTAGCTGACCAGGAGAGGAGCAACCGAGTCCTGAACGAATTTAAACATGTTAATAACTGCAACACCTCCTCCACATCCTCCTCTTCCACCTCTCCCTTTAACAACAGCCAGGCCTCCCCTGCCGAACCCAGCCGCCTGCCACCTCCTGTCCCAGCACGGGGCATCAGGGTGGGGGTGCCAGTGCTCTACAGCACTCCAACTTCAGTGACGGTGCGCAGGGTGGATGTTAGGCCCCAGGCTGAGGTGAGGAAGCCCCTGAGGACCCACCTCCGGCCTCCGATCAAGCCCAGACAGACTGCCCAGCCCCAGGTAGCCCAGCCACAGGCCCCACCACCTCCTCCACAGCAGCCCCAGACTCAACCTCTGTCCCTCACCCCCATGCAGGCTCTCCCCTCTTCCCCACCCTACCTGCCTCCCAGCCCCATGGTGTTCGGGGCCGGTATGATGCCCCCAGCCTCTCCTGCTTTCACCCGCATGTCCTCAGCCAGTTCCAGGGGGTCTCGGCCCGGCTCGGCTCGTAAACACCCCTCCCTACACCGCTCCAAGTCTGACCTGAGCGACCGGTACTCACGAGCCACAGCCGACCTGGAGCGCTTCTTCAACTACTGTGGGCTGCACCCAGAGGAGGTAGAGGGCATGGGGGGAGTGGAGCGCTTCGCCAGGGCCAGCTCAGACATTGTGTCTGTGTCCAAGTTGCGCAGCGTCAGCACCCCCAGCTCTGAGTGTGAGCAGGCCCGGGAACAGGGGGAGGACGAGGATGAGGAGGGTCCTGCCCGACCTGGGGAGCGTGTCCCCTACGGAATCTCAGTCATCGAGAGGAATGCTCGCGTCATCAAGTGGCTATACGGGATCCGCCAGGCGCGGGACTCCAACGCTGTGTCCAATGTTTAGAGGAAAGAGACAGGACAGGGAGGCTCTGGAATGATACCCAGGCCTGTCCCACATTGTTTTTTAAATATTGATAAGTCCCACAGACCATTGAGGGGTCTTTGGTATATATTGTTTTTTATTTTTGTTTCAAGGAGGACATTGTTATTCTGTTGCCTTACCTCATGTTTTAGAATATATATGTTGGTTTTTTTTGGGGGGGGGGGTGTCATTATTTTTGAACCATCAATCTTTCAGAGTCTGAGTATTCTGGAGAACATGAATTCATCTGGGCTGCAGGTCAGGACTGCTTCCCTAGAAGAGCAGGACAAGCAATCACACTTCTCAAACAAACATTGAAAGCAATCATGTCAGGGATAGAAATGACTGAATGCTGAGGAGGATGTTGATGGGTGTAGACCAGTGATGCTGTGGTCCCTTCTGTCTGTCTGTCACACAGGTACTAAGGATGCTGTGTAGAGGGTCCCAGAGCCCTGTTGTGTCTGCACTGGGGTTGGAGCTAGTCTGATGATGCAAGAATAGACTGTGTGTGTGTGTGTGTGTGTGTGTGTGTGAAGAGCAAGTAAGACTTAGAACCCCATTGATACTGTGAAACATGAAAGCTTTTAATTATTTTTTACCTTAGCTCTAAGACTTCATTAATACTGTTGATGTTGATTCCAGCATGCAAGTGAAAGTCAATATATTTGTGGGTCATCTCAACATAGCACAATCACCTGTACTCACAAATACACAATGAAAACAGACGTTTTCAGGTCTGCGACAGAGTAACGTCTGTAGCTGTGTACTGCATTGTCGTTTGTATTGTAGGTGAGCTTGGTCTCTAATCAAGCATTGGTGCAGTTTAGTGCTTCTGTTTATTCAGTGAAGAAGTATGTCTGGGTGTGGATGAGAGTCTTGTAGTAAGTGTAGGGTGGATGGGTAGGGGTGCTGTCGGATTTGGAGGGGAGGAAAGTCCAACACTGCTCAATGGAAGGGGGATCAGGATGGTTGGAGTAGGAAAGAGGGGATTCTCTGAAAGTAAACAGGGGGTGACTTCGGTTCTGCGTGTCCTCGACAGCCTGCAGAGAAGATGGACCAATATGTCTTTTAAAAATGCAATTTGAAGTTGTTACAAAACTATTGTAATCGTACTATTCAACAACTGGTGCATAGCATTCAAGCTTTGTACAAAAGTGCAATCTGGTTGTATCTATGTGAACATACACACAGACAAACCCACACATATGCACACAAAATCCAGGCACCAGCCACCCCCACAACATTAGTGTGAGTGTTGTGTGTAACTGAATTCTGAAGTATGTGTGATGATAATATGCACTCTGCAGGGTTGGAGTCAATTCCATTTGAAATGACTGGAATTGGAAATGACCCCAGCCCTGGCACTCTGCTCTGTGTGAAGGGAAAAGAGGGGAGGCTGTTTATTTATGTGATTTCCTGTTCCTCTCAGAGGAGACTGATGGATGGCTCAGTGGTGAGACGATGTGTGGGTCTAGGACTGAGCTCCACGGTCTGTTGATGTGCTTTTGAGGTCAGCAGTGTCTTGCTGCCCGAAGAGTCAAGCTACAACTTGCAACATGGTGTCTTTCTTATGTCAATAAAGAATAAAGTTTTAGGAAAAATATATTTCCCTGGTCAGTGATTATGCTTTCAGTGCCTACCAAAATATTCAATGGTGTAGATTTTGTCATCGAGTTGAATGTCTTAAGGTCATTGTGACGGCATATGGACAAGTTCTGAGATTTTCAATGTGATGCCGGTCCAGAGGAACACCCACAGCTGTTCCTGAATCTAATGTTTTGCATGAATTGACAGCAGCACTCCCATGTCCCTTTTTGACAAGTAAAAAAAATATATATATATTTTATGTTTTTCTATAGTGTCTCATCCATTATTTAGAATGAAACTGTTTATTTAGTACATCTTGCTACAGTTCCATTTTCTTCCTGATATGGCACAGAAGAGTGTTGGTGCTGTTGGGGCTCGATTCTGCCGTCGAACATTTTGCCTTTCTTGCGCTCGCCATTCCTACACGCTTCTCATTAGTTGGTGTTTAGACCTACCTTATGCAGGTGCTTCATGGCCTTTGCAGACGTGGTTCCCTTGCGCGTGCTGAATAACTAATTCAACTGTTGAAAACCATCCCACTTGCTGTGTTTTCAGTACATTTATCTTCAGCCATTCCTTTTAAACACCGTGTACCTTTTTTTTTTTTTTTTTTTGACTTTGGTCGACACAGTCAATAGAACATATTTAGAGAACCGGTTCAGAATATTAGGGATCAATGAAAAAAAGCCATGTAAATACTGACATATTCATCGTCGTTTCAGCACCAATTGGTAGTTACAAATATTCTCATCTTGTAGATTTATTAGGGTTAGGAAAGTATTTATGAATCATAAACAGGTTAGGACAGCTTTTACGCACGAAAGAGAATGGTTTGATTCATTCTGAAAAATGACGCATTGTTCTTCAAACCATGGTAATGTTGGAAGGTTAGTGTACATGTAATTGTAATAGGGAGAATAGTGTACAATAGACAAGGCTACTATTGCCTGCACTAACCATGGAACTTTGACACAGCAAAATATTGTGCCGTGCGTTGGCTTCAAACTGTCATGGCTTAGTCTGCGCTCTACTCCATAATAATTTCATTAACCTACATGTCTTTTTATATCAACTATTACTAATGATCCTCAGAAACAACCACGTGGCTGCGACGGCATTTACAGAAGAACCAAGTAAATGAAATGATTATGTAGGCTGTACCAACTGAAGGGAACTAACAGTTAATTCACAATTTAATATGTGTGGTTGTTAGGCCTACTGACAGTGGCTAATATTTAACATGATGGAAACAGGAAGTCAGGATAGCCTGTATTTAAGTCATTCGAGAGCGGGCCCATCCCTCAAAGTTAAGGCCGTACAATTTAAATTGTGCGTAATGGCACAACATTTTCATAAACTTTGTGGGAAAGTTGATATGCTTCAGTTTGCTGCCATATGACTGGTTTCACATTTGTCTCCAGAGATCAGAAGGTAAAATAATCTAAACAATTGTCATTTTTACAATCCCCTTATCCAAACGCATTACTCATTTACCTAGCTCTTATCAATTTGTAAATGACAGTGCATGGAGAAAGGTGTTATTTCTATCGGAAAAATAGTCGATTTTTCTTTTTTTTTTTATTATAGTTTCCTTGAGCGTAAAGGTGGTAGAATTATTAAGGCATTAAGTTACGGTCAGAATACGGCATCAGCTATTCTCATGCTTAAGTTCAAGATCAGAATCCACAGAGCGAAAGGCGCATATAAAGGGGATTCCATTCCATTTACGGAAGCTTATTTGCCTACTTTACCCAGTTGTCTTCAATGGAGCATTTCTCCTTCATACTGACAGAGAGGAGGATGGATGGGGAGGGGGCCGAGTCGGGGTTGTTACCCAGCTGCTGAATTCTACAGTGGCCCTGCCTGCCAAACCCTGTCCCATGGCACGTTACTTCAACATCACCTCCTCACCCAAGGATGTGTTCTGATTTAGGGTGCAGGTTTAAGTAGCTTTGGGGAGGGTTATAGTGTTGATGGTATTGGGGCAGCAATGTGCTATGGATCCATAAACAAAGTGATAAATATTGTCCCTGAGGCTGGGATGAGGCCCAGTGGCACCAACCACCTGTCACTCTGGTCAGCAGTGATTCATGTCCAGCCCTCAGTGGAGAGAGGAAGGGGAGGAAAGGATGGGTGAGAGAGTGCACCTTCTGCATGCCAATATGCTGGGTTTTAGGGCTTATACTGAAGGAGCAGACTCCCTTGGTCTGAGAAGACCAGTGTTAAGGGCATAAGGACAACAGACAAGGCAGGGACTACTGCCATTGTGTTTTTAGTATGCCTTACTGGCCCCTCTCAAATTTTCCTTCAACGGCTTTTCAAAAGTAGAGGATCCTATGACGTGAAATGTGCCATTTCAAGACACAAGGCAAATGTTGGGAGTGCGGGACAGGAAGTAAACTCAAGCATATTTCCTGTGTTATCCCATGCTCTGTCGTTTCCCATTAGATTGACAGACAAACAAACGGGATCAGCTAGCTCTCAGGCAGAGTGAGTGAGGAAGGCATAGAGGAGGCCATATGTCCATATTGACTGAGAGATCCGCTGGGCTCTGGGGCTCTGCAAGGGGAAAAACACACACACACACACCTGCATTTTCTCACAATCACACACACTCGTGGAAATGTAGCCGTCTTCGTGTGTACTGCATGTTTGCTGAGTGTATGTCTCTGTTCTGTGGGTGAGTGTATGTGTGTGTGGAGTCTGACTTTAGACTATGAGGCCTGGGTTAAACAGGGGGGGCAGGGAGAGTTTGTGTTGTAAACTGAAGACTTCCTGAGCCCTAGTTCCTATAAGAAGGCTTCTGCTAATGTATGTCAAGCCCTGACACACTCACCCACCGGTGGGAGGGAGGATGACAGACAGTGATAAGCTGATTAGGGACAAGGGGCAGATGGGGTCTGTGTGTGTGTGTGTACACGCTCTGGGTGCTGTATCCTGTGGGAAAACTGGGGGACAGTGTGGTTTCTAACTTAGCATGTCGCAGCACTCCACATGGATCACATCACAACTTACCTGCTACACTGACGCGGAGGCATATTTAGCCTTTTCTGTACATACAAATACAGCCTCTCAATGGTACTGTTCAGTACAATACGATATAGAGCGGATGATGCCGGCGAAACAGGATATTTATAGATTGTGTAAAACATATAGACAATATAACACGTCAGCCTATCTAACCCACTAACAGAAAGGAAGATTCCCATGTTTTAGATGACGATGGCAAACAAGGTTATTAGTAAGGTGTCTGTGCTTGCTACTGTTTTGCAACAGTAAAGTCATAGCGTGGGAGGGCAGGAGTGCAGAGCCATGTCTAAACCCGTTTCTGTCGGATCTCTTACAGGGCATTCAGAGACACCAACGTGTCACTTTAGGAGGCGTGCAAAGCAACTCCTTTAATAATGTATCAAGCTCGTAAACGAACAGGTGAATGCAGAACAAACACCTGAGACACTCAAACAATACTAGTTGGGCTGGTAGAGCATCACATGAGAAAAATGGTCCTATCACTTCAATTGCTTACCATATGAGCTTTTGTTTATCAGGTCCTTGGAGGTATTTTATTATTTCAGTGAGGGTCAATGAGTGAGTGTATGTGTCTATCGGTTCGGGTGCTTGTCTTTCCATTTTGTTTTCTGGGAAACTTTCGGACTTTCCGTTTGGAAATATGTACTGTAAAAGGCATTAAATCACAGAGATAAGGAGAAAGCCAGCCAGCCAATCAGATGAGATGTGTCTTCCTCTGCACTTTGATCTGTCTGCTGCACATGGCCAAACATAACCACACCTGTCTGCCTCACAACCCTACACTGTCTGACAATAACAATGTCAGGCCAGGAGCCGTAATTAACGGAAACAACGGATTTACCCTCCCACGACGGATGCCAAATATTGAGAGTACCTCAGGCCAGAGTTGGGCAATTCCAGGGCTGCTTGTGTTTACCTAACCCCTTTCATTGAAAAATCCCTTGACTGACATCACAAGTTTGATAGGAAGTCTCCCACCCTGTTGTTATTGCAAACCCTGACCTTTATGTCCTGTAATGAACTACTCTCTCGCCAAAGGTGGGCAGGGTTTGTCTTTTTAACACAGGCTGGGAGTTACCAACCTATCAGTACTGTTGGTCACCCAAATCATAGTACAAGCATGTCAATAATGATGTAATATGCTCTACTGTATTTTATAGTGATGATTGCCACATAGTTTATTATGGTGTTGTAGTGCACTATAATGCACTGTAGATATGCACAGATGGACTGTCACAGCACATTTTTAAAAAAATGATGTGATATACTCTTGAACCATAATTCCAATATATTGCACTGAAATATAGGTCAGTGTGCGTGTCACTATGTCTTTCAACAGGGTAATTGACTTAAAGCAGACTCAACAGATCAGTCAGGCCCCGATTCCGACCCGAGTTAAGCGCACACTTCTCTCTTTATGCGTATTCTGATCTTGAACTGAAGCATGAGAATAGCACTGTTCGTTTGGGGTGGAGATCAAAGAAATGAAGGCGTGGCAGAGGTGTGTCTAAACTCTATCTACGGCCTAAAAGGGTTCTTCGGCTGTCCCCATATAATAACTATTTTTGGTTCCCAAGTATAGCTGTTTTGGGTTCCATGTAGAACCCTTTCCACAGAGGGTTCTACATGAATCCCAAAATTGATCAAACTGGAACCAAAAAGGGTTTTACCTGGACCAAAAAAGGTTATTCTATCGGGACAGCTGAAGAACCCTTTTAAAACAGTGTACAGATTAGCCGTATTCTGACTTTTACTTAATTCCCTCATAATTCCACCACTTTTATGCCCGAGGAAACCATGAATAAGGTCATGCAAACCTGCAGGTTCCATAGCTAAAATAACAGCATGCTCCATGTGCTGTCATTTCTAAATTGATAAGAGCTAGGTAAATTAGTAATCCGTTTGGAGAAGGGGATTGTAAATACACATAGCAAAGGTTTTAGATAATTTTCCCTTATGATCCCTGGATACGAATGTGAAACCAGTTAAATGGAAAGCAAACAGAAAATTATATCAACATGACATTAACTTTTCTGCAGTGAAATAGACAATAAATAGGTGTGCCGTTATCTTTATGCCAGAATTTTTTTGCATGGATGAAATTTGGACATCAAAGCTTCTGTAGGGCTGAACATGCTGAGTTGATGTATGTACTTTATAATGTTTTAATTATAGCCTATGCCTGGGCTTTTTTCCATTTTATTTTACAATTTGTATCATGTGAAATATTAGCCACTATTGGGAGCCACCATCAGTAACACCCATATACATTTAGAACTGTCACTTTAGTGTTAGTTCTCTTCAATTTGTATCTTACATTTAGCATAATTCCATTCCATTCCGTTTACCTTTCTTTCCTCTGTCAGGTCTGTGTTAATTATTCCAGAGGGTCGCTAGCATTAGTGGATCATGTTAGGCTAACGTTGTGCAATAATTTGAATGATTTGGAACTTGTATCCTATTTGAATCAATATGGTTCAAGACGACTGGACCGTTGTCATCACAGTTCCATGATTAGTGAGGATTAGAGTAGATTCATAGGACTATTGTTCCACACCTACACTTTTTTACACCTTACAATATTTAATGGATTGGAATGAGAACTTTCAGGATGAATCAAACCACTGTATTGTTTATTTATCAATATATTTAGAGCTTAAAGGCTCTCCTTAAATGATTCATACATACTTTCCTAACCCTAAAATGTTCCTAAATAATCTAACAAATCAGAGTATTTTAAAATCAGTTGGTGCTGAAATTGAGATGAAGATGCATACATGACATTCTTTCATTGATCCCTATTTTTTTTAACCCGTTCTCTCAATGTATCTCAATGTCTGTCGTCAAAATTCTAATTAAAGGTACACCATATTTAAAGGGATTACTTAAGATACATGTACTGAAAAACATATTGAATGAAAACTCCAGGAGAAAATCTGTTGGCCAGCAAGTGGGAGGGTTTTCAACAGTTGCATTACATTTATTCAGCGTGCGCAAGGGAACCACACCTGCAAATGCCATTACGAACCTTCATAAGGTAAATCTGAATACCAACTACTGAGAAGTAGTAGTAGTAATTTCCCAATGAGCCCTTAGTGACTGAGTTGATGAACAACATGGCTCCAGAGGTCAGATTTCAGTAAACACTGAATATTTTCTTATTTAACTAGGCAAGTCAGTTAAGAACACATTCTTATTTACAATGAAAGCCTAGGAACAGTTGGTTAACTGTCTTGTTCAGGGGCAGAATGACAGATTTTTACCTTGTCAGCTTTCGGTTACTGGCCCGACGCTCTAACCACTAGGCCACCTGCCGCCCCATGCTGGATCAAATAGAAAAAAGCTGAATTAAAAAGACTGGAGTGTGTTGAATAATTAATGGCAATGGAGAGGACAGCATGTGTGCAGAGTTGCAGCTGGATGAGAGCCTTAGCTTGTTAGCTCCATTGATTTGCTGGAGCCAGTTGTCCTAGTAGGGTAGTGGTCCGTTGGAACACAGCTGGTGCCCAGGACTGAGACAGGCGTGAGCAGCTGCCAACTTGGTCGGACTCTGAACTGTGAGTGAATATCATCTTGGAGTCTGATAAACACTGAGACACTGGCAGATACTCACACAAACTGGGGGCTGTGATATGCTGAGAAACAGAGAAATAGAAAAACAAAAATGACAGACACACAGGAAGAGGACAAGCAGACAGACATACAGAGCAACATGCACAGGGTACTACGTGCTAGCGAGTACTAATAATACAGTAACAGCAACATCAACAAACAACTTCTTTGTTTCTTTCTTTCTTCTTTTGTTTCCTTCTTTTCAATTCAGGCAGGAGCCTTTCAGGGGTAAATCCCTCTAGTAATTAAAGCTGCAAAATCTACCCCACTTTCAGCTCCAGCTAATGTCCGTAAGACTGCTTCTAAAGTTGGTTTTGCCTTCTTCTTCTATAGAAGGCTTGTGTGTATAAATAAGTCTCTTACACACACACACACACACACACACACACACACACACACACACACACACACACACACACACACACACACACACACACACACACACACACACACACACACACACACACACACACACACACACACACACACACACACACAGTTATGTCCTCATTTGCATGTGCTTAGCTTTAGAATAAACACTTGAAATACATATGCATCATATATGCAACTTTGTACTGAGAACAACTTCTACACTGGGCTGGGATTACACAATATGGTAGCTCAGAGAACCCTCAGAGAACCCTCAGTGTGTTATCATAATGTTCAAGCTTGGCTAGTTGATTCATCCCATGTCAGATGTTGTGCCCATTTTTCAATTTTTAGATCCCATTCTTGGCCGGTGGTTCACTGACTCTCTCCACGGCTTCCACCCCCACCATGGGATCCGAGCATCCCTTTCTCTGTGCCAGTTGATGGGCATAGAGTCTCTGTCCTGCCCCTCCGTGCAAGGGAGGTGGAGCCCTGCTGTGAGTGAGGATTACAGTAATATACAGTATCACCATTGTTTGTTTTAATGGGGGATGGGTCATGTTTTTACTCACCAAGGCCAGGGATCTGTCATGATACTATCTGCATCAAGAACAAACCTTGATCATTCTCAACAAACTTATTGTGAGTCTGGAAGGAGAGTTTACAGTCCAACCAGACACCTACGTATTTGTAGTTGTCCACATATTCTAGATCAGAACCGCCCAGAGTAGTGATGCTAGTCGAGCGGGAGGGTGCGGGCGGCAATCGGTTGAAGTGCATGCACTTAGTTTTACTAGCATTTAAAGCAGTTGGAGGCCACGGAAGGAGTGTTGTATTGCGTTGAAGCACGTTTGGAGGTGTCCAAAGAAGGGCCAGATGTATACCGAATGGTGTCGTCTGCGTAGAGGTGGATCAGAGAATCACCAGCAGTAAGAGCGACATCATTGATATATACAGAGAAAACCATGCGAGGCAGTCATTTGAGAAGCCGAGGCTCTTGAGTCTGCCGATAAGAATGCGGTGATTGACAGAGTCGAAAGCCTTGGCCAGGTTGATGAAGACAATTGCACAGTACTGTCTTTTATCGATGGCGGTAGGATATCGTTTAGGACCTTGAGCGTGGCTGAGGTGCACCCATGACCAGCTCGGAAACCAGATTGCATAGTGGATAAGGTATGGTGGGATTTGAAATGGTCGGTGATCTGTTTATTAACTTGGCTTTTGAAGATTTTAGAAAGGCAGGGCAGGATGGATATAGGTCTATAACAGTTTGGATCTAGAGTGTCTCCCCCTTTGAAGAGGGGGATGACCGCGGCAGTTTTCCAATCTTTGGGGATCTCTGACGATACGAAAGAGAGGATGAACAGGCTAGTAATAGGGTTTGCAACAATTGCGGCGGATAATTTTAGAAAGAGAGGGTCCTGATTGTCTAGCCCAGCTGATTTGTAGGGATCCAGATTTTGAATCAGCTGACTGGATTTGGGTGAAGGAGAAGCGGGGGGGGGGGGTGCAAGTTGCTACAGGGGGTGCTGAGATGTTGGACAGGGTAGGGGTAGCCAGGTGGAAAGCATGGCCTGCCATGGAAAAGTGCTTATTGAAATGATTGATTATCGTAGATTTATCGGTGGTGACAGTGTTTCCTATCCTCAGTGCAGTGGGCAGCTGGGAGGAGGTGCTCTTATTCTCAATGGACTTTACAGTGTCCCAAAACTTTTTGGAATTAGTGCTACAGGAAACAAATTTCGGTTTGAAAAAGCTAGCCGTAGCTTTCCTAACTGACTGAGTATATTGGTTCCTGACTTCCCTGAAGAAGGCATTTTGGTTCCTGACTTCCCTGTCTCCGAGAGATTAACGTACTTTGGTGCGAAAAGTGCAAATCAATCCCAGAACAACAACAAAGGACCTTGTGAAGATGCTGGAGGAAACAGGTACAAAAGAATCTATATCCACAGTAAAACGAGTCCTATATCGACATAAACTGAAAGGCTGCTCAGCAAGGAAGAAGCCACTGCTACAAAACCTCCATGAGGGCCTGGTGCACTTCACAAAATAGATGGCATCATGAGGAAGGAAAATCATGTGGATATATTGAAGCAACATCTCAAGACATCAGCTTTTGATGTTAAAGCTTGGTTGCAAATGGGTCTTCCAAATGGACAATGACCAAGCATACTTCCAAAGTTGTGGCAAAATGGCTTAAGGACAACAAAGTCAAGCTATTGGAGGGGTCATCACAAAGCCCTGACCTTAATCCCATAGAAAATATGTGGGCAGAACTGAAAAAGTGTGTCTGGTGCAAACCCAACACCTCTCATCCCCCTGAGAACACCGTCCCCACAGTGAAGCATGGTGGTGGCAGCGTCATGCTGTGGGAATGTTTTTCATCAACAGGGACTGGGAAACTGGTAAGAACAGAAGGATGGATGGCGCTAAATACAGGGAAATTCTTGAGGGAAACCTGTTTCAGTCTTCCAGAGATTTGAGACTGAGACGAAGGTTCACCTTCCAGCAGGACAATGACCCTAAGCATACTGCTGAAGCAACATTCGAGTGGTTTAAGGGGAAACATTCAAATGTATTGGAATGGCCTAGTCAAAGCCCAGACCTCAATCCAATTTTCGAATTTGTGGCATGATTTAAAGATTGCTGTACACCAGCGGAACCCATCCAACTTAAAGGAGCTGGAGTAGTTTTGCCTTGAAGAATGGGCAAAAATCTCAGTGGCTAGATGTGCCAAGCTTACAGAGACATACCCCAAGAGACTTGCAGCTGTAATTGCTGCAAAAGGTAGCTCTACAAAGTATTGACTTTTTTTTGGTGGTGGTGGGGGGTGAATAGTTATGCATGCTCAAGTTTTCTGTTTTGTGTCTTATTTCTTGTTTGTTTCACAATAAAAAATATTTTGCATCTTCAAAGTGGTAGGCATGTTGTGTAGATCAAATGATACAACCCCCCCCCCCCAAAAAACCTATTTGAATTCCATTGCCAAGGGGGTGAATACTTTCGCAAGCCACTGAACACAGACATGGAATCACTGGTCACTTTAATAATGGAATACTAGTCACTTTAATAATGTCTATATACTGTTCTGTGTTACTCATCTCATAAGTATATACAGTATTATATTCTACTGTGTTTTAGTCAATGCCACTCCAACATTGTTCGTCCTTATATTTAGATATTTCTTAATTCCATTCTTTTACTTTAGATTTGTGTGTTATTGTGAATTGTTAGATACTACTGCACTGTTGGAGCTAGGAACACAAGCATTATCATCTGCTAAAAATGTGTGTGATCAATAAAATGTGATTTGATTTGTCCACAAAAACACTACAGTGAATACTAGAGTTTATAAATATAGTAATACAACAGTATTTAGACCATAGTGTCCTATATCATTTTTTTCATGTGGGTTAGCTGTAAATGTGTAACATGTTTGATGTTTGAACTAGGACCACAATGGAAATAAATTGTAAACTTTTTTTGTGTTATGGAAATGTATAAATGCATTTGTGGTTGTATTGTGCTTTTAAATAGTCAAATAAAATCAATCAAGGGATACTACAATATGGAGTATAGTATTCTACAAAATAATTATATAATAAGTACTAGACGATCGAGGGGGAACTTCAGAGGAAATCCCTGGCATGAGCTCCCCAAGGACATCACGTTCAAATCAAAACAGCATCGACAAAGCCAGCAGTTAGTAGTAAAGCTTGATCAGTTGATCAAAAAAAAAACAAAGTAAACACTACGTATTTGAGTGATTCTGCAGTGTGTAGTATAGTATTAAACACATCATAGAACAACATTCTAAAGTAAGCACTACATGATCAAGAGATAGCAGTGTGCAGTATGATATTCTACAGTATACTTCAAAATTCTATGGCAAGCACTACACAAGCGAGGGGGAAACTACAGTGGTAGTATAGTATTTTCCAGTATGCTACAAAATTCTATAGTAAGTACTACACAATATGCGTGTCGTATAGAAGTCTCCAGTATACTACAAAATGTTAAAGTCAGTACTACACATGGTTAAAGGGATACTAGAGTGTGGAGTATATGATTCTACAGTATACTACAGTTTATTACAGAATTCTATAGTAAGTACTATAGTTTTCTATAGTAAACTGTCATATGTTATGTGGGAGCACCTACTAGAAAACAATGGAACATAATAGACCTTAAATATTTCTACACTATGCAAACATCTATTCATATAGTATGTCTGCTTTAGTCAAATTAATATCACATCTTCACTCTTCCACTGGAATAAGCAGCAGTAATTTAGTGATTTCTCTCCCTGCTCTATAATGTGGATGTCATGCTGTGAAGCTCAACGCATCTTGAAAAGGAAAAGCTCATGTCTGCGGCAAAACTGGGTTGCCAACGTAAGCAAAGGATTTTACAAGAGAAAAGTTTGGGGGTAGAACTGGAACAAGTACATTAACTTATAATGGCTTTCCCGGGTGCATAATTGTATCATTTGGTCCGTGGGGACATGAAAGGACATGACACAGCCTGATGATTATGGTCTGTCTGCATTCAGTAAATATAATCTAAGAGCCAACTTGTGCTTGATCCGAAAATGTGGTTGGAGGCGCAGTATGGATGATATGATTTGATTTGATTTTTGATTTGATTTGGTATGTGACGCAAATGCGGAGCCTCCGGAAGCCCAGCAGAGGCCACATTGAGGTCCGTACTGCATCGGCGTGCGTCTCTCAAATTTTGCAACATTGCGGAGGGCTCAGTATAGCTCCGCATTGACATGATTGGTTGACAGTAGGTGAGGGCGGGAGGTCCTGTATAAACATAAACTCACTTCCTTGACAACAGCTCTGCTCAAAATCTTTGTGCTGCTAACGCAAAGCTCAGGAAGTATGAATCCCCTCACTTCTGCAGAGACCACATCACCATAAATGCTGCACGGCCATTGTCGACACCTGATTGACCATGCAGCACCTTTTAGTGCTCTCTTTTCCTTGGCCTTGTTCCTTTACCTCGAACATACAGTACCACACACCTACTCATTCAAAGGTTTTTCTTTATTTGTACTATTTTCTGCATTGTATAATAATAATGAAGACTTCAAAATTATGAAAAAACACATGGACTCATGTAGTAACCAAAAAAGTGTCAACCAAATCAAAATATATTTTATATTTTACATTCTTCAAAGGAGCCATCATTTGCCTTGACAGTTTTGCACACTCTTGACATTCTCTCAATCAGCTTCACGAGGAATGCTTTTCCAACAGTCTTGAATGAGTTCCCACATATGCTGAACACTTGTTGGGTGCTTTTCCTTCACTCTGCAGTCCAACTCATCCCAAACCATCTCAATTGGGTTGAGGTCAGGTGATGGTGGAGGCCAGGTCATCTGATGCAGGACTCCATCACGCTCCTTCTTGGTCATATAGCCCTTACACAGCCTGGAGGTGTGTTGGGTCACTGAAGTTGGAGACTTACAGTATATCTCCCTCACAAACGTTAAGCGTCAGCTGTCAGAGCAGCTTACCGATCGCTGCAGCTGTACACAGCCCATCTGTAAATAGCCCATCCAACCAACTACCTACCTCACCCCCATATTTGTTTTTGTTTTTCTGCTCTTTTGCACACCAGTATTTATACTTGCACATCCTCATCTGCACATCTATCACTACAGTGTTAATTGCTAAATTGTAATTACTTAAATCACTGACAGTGTCACCAGCAAAGCACCCCCACATAATCACACCTCCTCCTCCATGCTTCACAGTGGGAACCACACATGCATAGATCATCTGTTCACCTACTCTGTGTCTCACAAAGACATGGCAGTTAGAACCAAAAATCTCAAATTTGGACTCATCAGACCAAAGGACAGATTTCCACCAGTCTAATGTCCATTGATTGTGTTTCGTGGCCCAAGCAAGTCTGTTCTTATTATTTTTGTCCATTATTAGTGGTTTCTTTGCAGCAATTCGACCATGAAGGCCTGATTCATGCAGTCTCCTATCAACAGTTGATGTTGAGATGTGTCTGTTACTTGAACTGTGTGAAGCATTTATTTGGGCTGCAACTTATCCTCTGCAGCAGATGTAACAGATGTCTTCCTTTCCTGTGGCGGTCCTCATGAGAGCTAGTTTCATCATAGCGCTTGATGGTTTTTGTGACTGCACTTGAAAAAAGTTCTTTCAAAGTTCTTGAAATTTTGGGGTTGACTGACCTTCATGTCTTAAAGTAATTATGGACTGTCGTTTCTCTTTGCTTATTTGAGCTGTTCTTGCCATAATATGGACTTGATCTTTTACCAAATAGGGCTAGCTTCTGTATACCACCCCTACCTTGTCACAACACAACTGATTGGCTCAAGCAAACTAAGAAGGAAAGAAATTCCACAAATTAACGTTTAACAAGGCACACCTGTTAATTGAAATGCATTCCAGGTGACTACCTCATAAAGCTGGTTGAGAGAGTGCCAAGAGTGTACAAAGCTGTCATCAAGGCAAAGGGAGGCTACTTTGAAGAATCTCAAATATGTATTGATTTGTTTTTTTTAAATTATGTGTTACATATGTGTTATTTCATAGTATTGATGTCTTCACTATTCTTCTACAATCAAGAAAATAGTAAAAATAAAGAAAAACCCTTGAATGAGTAGTCGTGTCCAAACTTTTGACTGGTACTGTATATAATCTAGGCTCACAGTGTTCAATGTAAAGAGTCACCAAGGAAATGGGAAGAGGGCAACATTTAATTGGTTTACATTTGAATTATACTGTCCTTATCATGGCTGACTATCAGGTATGTAATGCCTTAAATGATGAGGAAAAGAAATCAAAATGCACCCGAGGCTTCTGGATCTGGAGGGTAATAACATGGCTTTGTTAATGTCCCTTTTAATGAAGGTGTCACACCATTAAGCGTCCCCCAGCCTGTCTGAGAGTTAGGGGCTTTCTCTAACATGTGAACATAACAGCATGCAATAATAGCCTACATCCAATGCTCAAGCTACTGAGAGAGAGAGAGAGAGAGAGAGAGAGAGAGAGAGAGAGAGAGAGAGAGAGAGAGAGAGAGAGAGAGAGAGAGAGAGAGAGAGAGAGAGAGAGAGAGAGAGAGAGAGAGAGAGAGAGAGAGAGAGAGAGAGAGAGAGAGAGAGAGAGAGAGAGAGAGAGAGAGAGAGAGAGAGAGAGAGAGAGAGAGAGAGAGAGAGAGAGAGAGAGAGAGAGAGAGAGAGAGAGAGAGAGAGAGAGAGAGAGACGTATATGAGTCATGAAATATGTAAGGTAAGGAAGCAGTGGGGATCTGAGGAGGGGAGGAGAGAAACAGACTAGGGTTCATATGGGCATGGTAAAGGCCAGTCCCTAAGAAACATTATTTTTAAACAAATCAAAACGGAATTAAAAAGAAAAAGAAAGCTACTACAAACTTCCAAGGACACTATTAAATATGTAACTCTTGTTAAGTAGCCTAATAATGAAGCCATGTATTGATGTGAAAACAGATTTGTATTTGCATGAATTAATTTATTATGTTGTAAAATGTGGGGAAAAAAGTTTGATAGATTTTTAAATATTTTTTATTCAAATAAAGGCGACTACACAATGGGGGTAGATTATATGGGGTGAGAGCTAGAGCACATGATAAAATCTGTCTTCTCATGCATGTGTGTGTTGGGGGAAGGGCATAATTTGTGAGTAGCGCTTGAAAACTGGAGACGGGGAAATGCTGTGAATGCATTGCTTCTGCATGCATATGGTTGGCTGATGTGATGGAACCAGGTCAGGTGAACTGGGATCCTGTGAATGAGTCTTCCCAGCTAACATCAAACATTCCCACAACTTTAGAGAACATTCCTTTAAGAGTCTCAAAAAAAACTAACGTTTTCATAGGAATGATGTGCAAGGACAAGTTCCAAGAGACGATTCACTTATTGTCAAATAGAACTGACCCAGAACATCATTACCCTTAGAACTCAAGACATACATGTTCTAGACATGTTTCATGGGAACGTTCCAAGAATATTAATGTGCCCAAGTTTTTGCGGGTTAGGAGAATATTCTATCAACGTCCCCCCAAACATACATAGAACATGGTTGCCATGTTCTCAGAACCTAAGATATTAATGATCTAGAACAATATTATGGGAACGTTGCAAGAACATTCATGTGTCCAGTTTTCTGAGGTCAGGAGGTCACACACACACACACACACACACACACACACACACACACACACACACACACACACACACACACACACACACACACACACACACACACACACACACACACACACACACACACACACACACACACACACACACACACACACACACACAGAACACAGTTGCCATGTTCTCAGAATACAAGATATGAATGTTCTAGACACGTTTCATGAGACTGTTGCGGGAACATTTCTGTGTATCAGTTGTCAGGACCTTGCCTGATGGTCCCAAAGAAATGTTTTCCCAAAAATGTATGGGTCTTTACACCTGTTGCCAAGCCAATAAAGGCCCTGATTGGTGAACCACTGATCCATTCATAGCTTTTTGTCTAGTGGCAATGTTAGGGACACACACACACACAGTGCTTTTAACTTACACATTTGACATAGAGCTTACAATGTGCATGTTCACATATACAGTAATTATTATTCAACATAATCACCTGTGATTTGAACTCATAACCTCTTGGTTCAGGATACTCTGATCTTCCCGCTGTACCACCATGTCCGTGTCAGGTATTGATTAATCTGACTACTCTCATCATTGATTTTATTAACTTATAGTACCAGTCAAAAGTTTGGACACACCTACTAATTCAAGGGTTTTTTCTAGATTTGTTTGACTATTTTCTATATTGTAGAAGAATAGTGAAGACATCAAAACTATGAAATAACACATATGGAATCATGTAGTTATCATAAAAGTGTTATATATATATATATTTTTTTATTCTTCAAAGTAGCCACCCTTTGCCTTGATTACAGCTTTGCACTGTCTTGGCATTCTCTCAACCAGCTTCATGAGGTAGTAACCCCGGGGAACTAATTAGTAGGAAAACCTTTTGTCATGATTGTGCTGTTGCCATGATTGACTTTAAATGCAGTATAACTTTAGCCAGCTAACTAACTTTGCTAGTAACAGCATTGGCAACAATGCCATTTGACGACATCCTAAAATGTCAAAGTTGTTTCCTACTAATTATTTCCCTACTTTAGCAATGTCATCATATTTCCATGCCACTGTAAGTTAGTGTAATTTAGACGAAACAGTCACATTAGCCTCTGAGGTGCAACCCATGTCTAGGGCACAAATAAATATTAGATGCAGCTATGGTGGTACTAGTTAACTCATGTCTGACTACAACAGTGTACTAACCAGCAGCAACAAACTCAAACCAACCCAGGGCCATAGCAAAACATGTCACAGTTGGTTGCATACTGTAATGGCGTCACTGGCCTGAATCTAATCCATTCTGGAGTCAGTCAGTCTACATCTGTAAAGCATCAAGTTAACTTCCAAACAAGATTACTTTATTTCTCAAGCTATGTTTATAATTGAGGGATGATGATATTATTATTATTATTATTATTATTATTATTATTATGACAATCGTTGACCCTGTTTTTCTGTTAGACAAAGTGCACAGTTGGGTGCCAGACTGATCCACTGGTCATGAACGGATGTCAGGACCTACCAGAAGAAGCAAAGGTGGGTATCATGTCCAGCAATATGATTGCAATGGTTTAGCGACCTCCAAAAATAATTTGATTCACTGTTCACTTGCTATTTTCACATCTTCTCAGGCAAGACCTTAGAATAAAAGTGTGTCATGCGACACAAGTACCCTTGTGACACCTCCGTTGTTGGCAGTCTCCCTCAACTCCTATGAAAAGGACATGCCATTATGAGGCCTCTGATAGTGACTCGAGTTACTGCCCTTGATGATACAGACGGCTTCATCAACAACAACAGTTAATGTGTGTTATGTGAAATGCGAAACGTTGTATTCAAAATGCCCGGCTTGATAAACTAATAGGCTAATTACCCAGCCAAGCAGACAACTGGTAGAGTCATTTTGTCTCAACGTCAACAGTGAAGAGGCGACTCCAGGATGCTGACCTTCTAGGCAGAGTTGCAAAGAAAAAGCCATTTCTCAGACCAGCCAATAAAAAGAAAATATTCAGATAAGCAAAAGAACACAGACACTGGACAGAGGAACTCTGCTTAGAAGGCCAGTATCCTGGAGTCGCCTCTTCACTGTTGATGTTGAGACTAGTGTTTTGCGGGTACTATTTAATGAAGCTACCAGTTGAGGACTTGTGAGGCGTCTGTTTCTCAAACTAGACACTAATGTACTTGTCCTCTTGCACAGTTGTGCACCGGGGCCTCCCACTCCACTTTCTATTCTGGTTAGAGCCAGTTTGCGCTGTTCTGTGAAGGGAGTAGTACACAGCGTTGTCTGAGATCTTCAGTTTCTTGGCAATTTCTCGCATGGAATCGCCTTAATTTCTCAGAACAAGAATAGACTGACGAGTTTCAGAAGAAAGTTCTTTGTTTCTGGCCATTTTGAGCCCGAGATCGAACCCACAAATGCTTATGCTCCAGATACTCAACTAGTCTAAAGACGGACAGTTTTATTGCTTTTTTAAAATCAGAACAATAGTTTTCAGCTGTGCTAACATAATTGCAAAAGGGTTTTCTAATGATCAGTTAGCCTTTTAAAATGATAAACTTAGATTAGCTAACACAACGTGCCATTGGAACACAGGAGTGATGGTTGCTGATAATGGGCTCTCTACACCTATGTAGATATTCCATAAAAAATCTGCCATTTCCAGCTACAATAGTCATTTACAACATTAACAATGTCTTCACTGTATTTCTGATCAATTCGATGTTATTTTAATGGACTTCTTTTTTTTCTTTCTTTCAAAAACAAGGACATTTCTAAGTGTCCCCAAACTTTTGAACGGTAGTGTATGTTTGTGTGTCAGATATTGTCACGCCTTGATCTGTTTCACCTGTCCTTATGCTTGTCTCCACCCCCCCCCCCGGGTGTCTCCCATCTTCCCCATTATCCCCTGGGTACTTGGTTTACCTTTATACCTGGTTTCTCTGTCTGTGCCAGTATGTCTTGTTTGTCAAGTCAACCTGCGTTTCATTTCAGTTCCTGCTTTTCCCCAGTCTCTCTTTTTCTCGCCCTCTTGGTTTTGACCCTTGCTTGTCCTGACTCTGAGCCTGCCTGCCTGACCACTCTGCCTGCCCCTGACCCTGCCTGCCATCCTGTTGTTTGCCTGCCCCTGTTGCTGTAATAAACATTATTACTTCAACACAGTCTGCATTTGGGTCTTATCTGAAACCTGATAGATATAACCTGTCCCTAACTGCCATTGGCAATAGAACAGTGACTATGTGTGTATGTGTTTATGTGAAGTCGAGACTGACAGACGGGCTTGATACTGATGACTGAATAGAGATAAAAATATTATAAAACACGCATCCTTTTTGCAATAGGGCACAAAAGTGCAAAATAAATTGGCTAACAAATTAATTTTATGTCCTGAATACAAAGTGTTATGTTTGAGGCAACTCCAACACAACACATCACTGAATATCACTCTTCATATTTTCAAGCATGGTGGTGGCACATCATGTTATGGGTATGCTTGTCATCAAGGACTAGGGACTTTTTTAAGGATAACAATAAACAGAATAGAGCTAAGCACAGGCAAAATCATAGAGGAAAACCTGATTCAGTTTTCAACTTAGATATTTGACACTTTGATATACAGTACCAGCCAAATGTTTGGACACTCAAGGGTTTTTCTTAATTTTTACTATTTTCTACATTGTATAATAATAGTGAAGACATCAAAATGATTAAAAAACACATATGGAATCATGTAGTAACCAAAGAAGTGATGTCAGCTTTGCACACTCTTGGCATTCTCTCAATTCTCTTCATGAGGAATGCTTTTCCAACAGTCTTGAAGGAGTTCCCACATATGCTGAGTACTTGTTGGCTGTTTTTCCTTCCCTCTGGGGTCCAACTCATCCCAAACCATCTCAATTGGGTTGAGGTCAGGTGATTGTGGAGGCCAGGTCATTTGATGCAGCGCTCCATCACTCTTCTTCTTGGTCAAATAGCCCTTACACAGCATGGATGTGTTTTGGGTTATTGTCCTGTTGAAAAACAAAAGATAGAGGGACTAAGGGGAAACCAGATGTGATGGCGTATCGCTGCAGAATGCTGTGGTAGCCATGCTGGTTAAGTGTGTCTTGAAATCTAAATAAATCACAGAGAGTGCCACCAGCAAAGCAACCCCACACCATCACACCTCCTCCATGCTCCATGTTTCACGGTGCGGAGATCATTCGTTCACCTACTCTGCGTCTCACAAAGACACGGCGGTTGGATCCAAAAAAATCTCAAATTTGGACTGATTTTCACCGGTCTAATGTCCATTGCTCGTGTTTCTTGGCCCAAGCAAGTCTCTTCTTCTTACCTTGTCACAACACAACTGATTGGCTCAAACGCATTGAGAAGAAAATACATTTCACAAAGTTTCTTTTAACATGGAACACCTGTTAATTGAAAAGCATTCCAGGTGACTACTTCATGAAGCTGGTTGAGAAAATTCCAAGAGTGTGCAAAGCTGTCATCACGGCAAAGGGTGGCTATGTTGAAGAATGTCAAATATTATATATTTTTTTCATTTGTTTAACACTTGTTTGGTTACTACAATGTAGAACATCTTGGAATGAGTAGGTGTGTCCAAACTTTTGACTTTTACTTGAGTAAAATTCTAAAAGCAAACCAGAAGGCACCATTTTCATGTTTTTTTTATTTACAGATAGCCAGGGACACTCTCCAACACAGGCATAATTTTCAAACGAAGCATGTGTTTAGTGAGTCCACCTAATTAGAGGCCGTAGAGATGACCAGGGGTGTTCTCTTGATAATTGTGTGAATTGGACAATTTTCCTGTCCTACTAGGCATTCAAAATGTAATGAGTACTTTTGGCTGTCAGGGAAATGTATGCAGTAAAAAGTATATACTTTTCTTTAGGAATGTAGTGAAGTAAAAGTAAAAGTTGTCAAAAAGATGAATAGTAAAGTACATTCAAGTATTTTCACTTTAGTACTTTACATCACTGTCTATTTTGTACACCTGTTAGCATAGGGTGTAGCTGAAGAAGCTGAATCCACTCATTTGAAGGGGTGTCTTTTGTATATATAGTGTATATATAGTGTATTATAGTTCAGTAATTTCAAGAAAGGCCCGTAACAGCTGCTATGGGTACTAATGGGTTAAAGTCACCAATGGTGAAATCCCTATCCTTTCTCTCTGGTAATGGAGGTAGGAAGGACATATGTATCTTTGTAGTGACTAGGTGTATTGATACAACAATCAAAGTGTAATTAATAACTTCGCCATGCTCAAAGGGATATTCAATGTCTACTTTTTATTTTACCCATCTACCAGTAGGTGCCTTTTTTTGCGAGGCAATGGAAATGGTGCATTTCTCTTGTGCTGCCGCTCCTGAAGATATTCTGATATACTGTTGGGCCTCTGCCATTTCAAACTGCACCAGAGGCGGAGTTAGTTATGAAAACAGTTACATGAATTAGACATAAACATCCGTTCCCCCTCATTGATTCATACATCATAAGCAATCAGTGACAGCATAGGGCGAGTCATTGAATTACTAATACGGCTCAAACAACAATGATTCAGCTATTATTGATTAAAATGATATGTAAAAAAAAACATTAAAAAGAAAATCCCCGTTTGTGAATCACTGGAGTTTTGTAGACTATGTACAATCCCAGTCACATGGTCAGAGCACTAACCAAACCATGAGTGTTCCTGATCGAAATGTAGGCATTTCACCAGAGCTGACTAAGTACTATGGTTTTTCTGGAGGCGTTCATGCTCCAGTTTTGGTTGCTGTTGTTGTTGTGTGCTGTGCTGGGTGGTGAGTATTACATAGGGTTGCCAGTAAGAGGATTGGTACAGCGGGGTTAGCACCCCTTATTAGCCAGAAGGACAAACAGGCGGCTGCACATTCAACCAATACCATAATCTCTCCTTCTCTTCTCCCACCAGTAATCTCAACTGTTCTTCCACATAAGAACCACGATAATTCGCATATCTCCCCAACAGATCCACGGACCACGTAGTTGCCATTGCACTGCACACTGCCCTGTCCCACCAGGAAAAGAGAAATGCCTACAGTGCCTTCAGAAAGTATAACAGCCTGAATTTGAAATAGATTCAATTGTGATTTTGTGTCACTGGCCTACACACAACCCCATAATGTCAAAGTGGAATTATTTTTGATTTTGTTTTAACAAATTAACAAAAAATGAAAAGCTGAAATGTCTTGAGTCAATAAGTATCCAACACCTTTGTTATGGCAAGCCTAAATTAAGTAAACATTTCCCTAACAAGTCACATAATAAGTTGCATGGACTCGCTCTGTGTGCAATTATAGTGATTAACAAGATTTTAGAATGACTACCTCATCTCTGTACCCCACACATACAATTATCTGTAAAGTCCCTCAGTCGAGCAGTGAACTTCAAATACAAATTCAACCACAAAGATCAGGGAGGCTTTCCATCTCATCCTCTATAGAAATCGTTCAGTTGGTGTTGCATATTTCTTAATGTTGGTCCTTGATATGACAGAAGATACTATAAAGAGACTTACATACTGTTCCCGTCTCAGGGTCGAACATCAGAATAGAATCAATAACCTCCCCATCTCATAATGTCACAGGGAAATTTAAGCTGTAGGTCAGATGGACTCCATTTGGGCTCTAATCCATGAAGCAGGAAGCTGGCTGTGGGGTCAGGGGTCATGTGGTCAGGTGTTGACATAGAGACAGAAAGAGGCTGAAATAATAGTCCAGCGATACTAGTCGCGTGTGTATATGCGCCTCCTGTGTGTGTGTTTGTATGTCTGCTGCTGCTGGTGCAGTCCCAGTAAGCTCTCCTCTCTGGTCACAACCCAGATCATGTTGAGTCTACACACCAATAATGAAGAAACTATGGATAAAGTGCTCAATCATTATTGTGGAATACATTTAGTATGTTTCCTCTCGTAGATTAGTCAGACATTGAGCTATGTTGTCAGACTATATCCACATGACAAGTTATGAAATGTTCTCTGCTACATGCTTACTGGCGAGGTGAGGGCAATTTAATGTGCACATTGTTCATTTGTTTTTGTCGTCAGCTTTTACTGGAAAGACTATTCACATGCTGCAGTGTAACCTGAGGCAGAAAAAGAGGGAAGGTGTGGAATTTCACCAGGTAGGGTGTGTGTGTGTGTGTGTGTGTGTGTGTGTGTGTGTTAGAGGGACAGAATGAAAGGCTTGTGCTATAGTAATCATTTTCATCTCCTAAGGCAAAGGAGGACTGCCAAATGTCATTTTAATTACTGTGGGACTTTTTTGTCCTGGTCGGAACTTATTTGACTACATCACAGGCAACTCATCTCTTCTTCTCTCTCTTAGTCCAACATCACTTCAGCCAGGTGATAGATTTGATCTATATCCTGCTTAGTCAACATTTACCATAACTGCCCCCCCACACACACTCCTTAGACTCATCCTGACATGGGTCACCTGACTCACCTGCTGGCCAGCGTCACTCTGACGTAAGAATAGCTGGAAGGAAAGACGAATCCCAATTGCATTAGATATGGGCTGACTTTGTTTTGTTCCTTGGCATGACTAGCCTTCTGTCTCCAACTATCTCCACCTGATGATGGAGGTCTGGTTTCTGTCTCTGTTCCTCCTTATCAACCACAGCCCTCCTCCCACACAGCCCTTTTTACTTTCTGCACTCCTCTTAGGCACAAAATACCATGCATGTTGAATCAGCAACGAACCACTACATTTTTTCTGCTCCCTTATTTTTGCTTTTCACAATGTCTCTGTTTTCTGTCTGTGTACTTATAGGTGTACTCTCTTCTAATTTCTGTTTTGTTTGTCTCTCTATCTCCTCACTCTTTATTTCCTGCTGCCAGAGTGTGTTGATTGGGCTTGATTCAGACTGTAGCTAGTCTGTGCGTGCCTGTGTGGTCCCAGCATTTGACAAATACTGGTTTATGGGAACAGAGATGGAATTGATAATGGGCAAAGTAATTACCTCTTGTTGAATGGTACATCTGTCTGATTTCACACAGCAGCACAGAGAATAGTCCCCTGATCAATCCACATTTTTCCCATAAGGTCATGTCATGTTGTCTTTGTTGAATTTTCGGCTATTGAATTTTAAAACACATCATGACCTATCAAAAATCTATAAAACATTAAAACTTGGGTCAGCCACAACAGAGTAGTATAAACAGACAATATTTGTAGAGTTGTGCAACTCTGTGATGTGCATTACCTAAAAAATTGTAACACATGGCTCTTAAATATTGAATCTGTGTTAGAGTGAGCTCTTGGCAGTGTCCGCTGAATATTTCATAAATAGTTGTCAACTTTTTTTCTTGAGTATTATCATGCCTGGTGTATGTGGGACAGGATGCCACTTTGAGCCACTTCCTGTTTGATAAAGGAGAGAAAAATAGAGCTATAAGAGCTGGGAGGAAACCCCACCAGAGGAGAGGAAAAAGACAGATTAGGAGAGGTACAGAGAGAGAGAGAGAGAGAGGGATAGATAGAAAAGAGAACAAAAAAATAAAGTTAGGAAGATGCAGAGAAAAAGGATTAAAAGCTGAGACTGGGTGAGAAAAAGGAAAGTAGACATCTGAGAGCTAGAGGGCAGAGGAGATAATGAAACTGGGGGAATTGTTAGAGCAATAGCAGAAAATCAGAAACGGAAGGAAACGGAGCAGAAGAAGACACTGCCTTACGGAATTGATGAAATGACATCAAAACATGTATTTCCTGTCGTTGAAATAGGTCAGGGGAGCCTAGAGACAGTACCTGCCAAAGATGTGCCCAATCAGTCACAGAGGGGAAGAGAGGGATGGGGGAGAAAGATGATAGAGATTATAAAGGTTGGCAGATTTAGAGAAAAAAAGCCCAAACAAGACAGAAAAACAGAGATAGCGTAGAGATAGCATTAGATCCAAGGCCTTGTTTTGTCTGGAAGAGAATCAAAAGCTGATGAGAGGGGGTGGGCTCATGGGAACAAGCCGGAACCACAGCCTCAAAAACACCTTTCATCTGCATGTGCTACCTACAAGAATTAGGTTGTTATCCCTTTGAGATTGGGAGTGCCTTGTACAGAGGGTGGATCTCATTCTCAACCACAAACCTCATTTGAATGAAACCCTGCACCTGCTGATGTATTGATCAGGGATTGATTATGTTGCTGGGTTGACTCAGTGATCTACATGACAGTGATGGGGAAAGCTACACTTTTGGTCACGTAGCTGCTGTTCCACTCCCCCCCTCTCTTTCTTTATCTTTCTCTGTTCATTCTCAACCACCCCTCCCTAAGAGATGAAACAGTTCCTCACCACTCATTGCCAGTTCTACAATCGTTGTAAGAACCTGTGACAATCAAAAGTTTTCTTTTGGGCGGCAGGTAACCCAGGGGTTAGAGCATTGGGCCAGTAACTGAAGGTCGCTGATTCAAATACCTGGGCTGACAAGGTGAAACATTTGTGAATGTGCCCTTGAGCAAAGCACTTACCTCTAATTTGCTCCAGGGGTGCCGTACTACTATGGCTGACCCTGTAAAACAACATATTTCATTGCACCTATCCGGTATATACACACATATATATATATACACATACACACACACACACATATACACACACACATATAGTGTGCATTGGGAAAGTATTCAGACCCATTGACTTTTTCCACATTTCGTTATGTTACAGCCTTATTCTAAAATTGATTACATTGTGTTTTTCCCCCTCATCAATCTACACACGATAGCCCATAATGACAAAGCAAAAACTGGTTTATAGACAATTTTGCTAAAAAAAATACAAATCAAAACTGAAATATCACATTTACATAAGTATTCAGACCTTTTACTCAGTACTTTGTTGAAGCACCTTTGGCAGTGATTACAGCAATGAGTCTTCTTAGGTATGACACTACAAGCTTGGTACATCTGCATTTGGGGAGTTTCTCCCATTCTTCTCTGTAGATCCTCTCAAGCTCTGTCAGGTTGGATGGGGAGCGTCGCTGCACAGCTATTTTCAGGTCTCTCCAGAGATGTTTGATTGGGTTCAGGTTGGGGCTCTGGCTGTGCCACTCAAGGACATTCAGAGACTTGTACCGAAGCCACTCCTGTGTTGTCTTTGCTGTGTGCTTATGGACGTTGTCCTGTTGGAAGGTTCACCTTCATCCCAGTCTGAGGTCTTGAGCACTCTGGAACAGGTTTTCATCAAGGATCTCGCTGTACTTTGGTCCGTTCATCTTTGCCTCGATCCTGACTAGTCTCCCAATCCCTGCCGCTGAAAAACATCCCCACAGTATGATGCTGCCACCACCATGCTTCACCGTAGGGATGGTGCCAGGTTTCCTCCAGACATGATAATTGGCATTCAGGCCAACGAGTTCAATCTAGGTTCTATCAGACTAGAGAATCTTGCTAATCATGGTCTGAGACTTTAGGTGCCTTTTGGCAAACTCCAAGCGGGCTTTCATGTGCCTTATACTGAGGAGTGGCTTCCGTCTGGCCACTCTACTGTCATGATGTTGGCCTGGGGATTGGTTTATGACAGTCATAAATACCTCTTCCCCCCCTTTTTCCTCTCTCTACCCTACTGATGTTACAATTGCAAACACCTTGGTTAACATAGAGATTCTGGGAACATCAGAAGGTGGGGGGAAATGAACTATATTCTGGTAATCCGACCAATTGAACATATGCGGTGGTACTTAATGAATATGATGTAAGTTCGGTTGTCATCTGAGACATTCTAATCAATGATAAGATGACAAACTCTACAGTGTAAAGTCTACACATCAGTTATCTGATTCACATGGAATTGTTGTTCAATTTAAATGTTTGAATATGAAATTATTCGTGATGGGATGAAATGTGCTTTTAGCTTCTAAAATGTGAGATTTGGGTTTTCATAAGGTAGGGCCCTGCTCAATCAGTGGCCTGCCCCTGTGAAGGGACATGGGCTATAAAACTTTTCAAACACGCAATCCTCTACCTTCCGATATAAAGCCTTGACGACAACATAACCATCTGCTCCGAGGATGTGAGGACGACGGTCCGATGTCAGAATGGTTCAGATAATAACTACAGAACGAAGCCAACATCAGCGTGAGCTTTGGTTGCGAATGGTATGAACTTTTAACTCTTATTCACTACAGAAGTGATACCTCCTAGCCGTTGAGTTAGCAACAGCAGCTGCAAACGCAGGTTAGGAAGGAACAGACAAAGTAAATATTTATTGCATTTTCCTTTTGCAAATGGGTGGTAATTTAGAATGCACAAGATACTGTATTTACGATAGCATAGCTTCGCCCTTTGTTCCTCCTCTTCCCGCTCTTTCACTCAAACCCAGCCCTTTTCTTTTGTGTAACAAGCTGTCATATCTGTTCCGCCCGCTAGGGACGTTTTCCTATGACATAATTTGTTATCAAGTTATGATTAATGATGTGTATGTGTAATTAGTTAGGTATTTAGTAAATAAATAATTAAACCCAATTTTGAATTGCTGATTCAACTTGTTAGCCAGGGTTCGTGAAGATAACCAAGAATTTATAACTTTCAGATGAGACTGAATTAAGGTGACGATTAATATTGACTGCTATTGATGTAAAATATTACTAGGTCTTTAAGAGTTTATTCGGAAGATAACAGCTCTATAAATATTATTTTGTGGTGCCCCGTCTCTCCAGCTAATTACATTTACATGATTAGCTCAATCAGGTAATATTAATTACGGAGAAATTATTTTATAGAATAGCATGTTATATCACTTAATCTGGCATAGCCAAAGACACGATACTACCATAAAGGCGTGATTGGTGGAATGCTGCAGAGATGGTTGTTCTTCTGGAAGGTTCCATCTCCACAGAGGAACTCATGAGCTCTGTCAGAGTGACCATCGGGTTCTTGCTCACCTCCCTGACCAAGGCCCTTCTCCCCAACGCCTCAGTTTGGCCGGGCGGCCTGCTCTAGGAAGAGTTTTGGTGGTTCCAAACTTCTTCCATTTAATAATGATGGAGACCACTGTGTTTCTTGGGATCTTCAATGCTGCAGAAATGTTTTGGTACCTTTGCCCAAATCTGCGCCTCAACACAATCCTGTCTCAGAGCCCTAGGGACAATTCCTTTGACCTCATGGCTTGGTTTTTACTCTGACATGCACTGTCAACTGTGGGTCCTTATATAGACAGGTGTGTGCGCAAATCATGTCCAATCAATTGAATTTACCACAGGTAGACTCCAATCAAGTTGTAGAAACGTCTCAAGGATGATCAATGGAAACAGGATGCACCTGAACTCAATTTCGAGTTTCATAGCAAAGGGTCTTAATACTTATGTAAATAAGGTATTTCTGTTTTTTTATTTTCATACATTAGCTAAAATGTCTGAAAACCTGTTTTCAATTAGTCATTATGTGGTTTTGTGTGTAGATTGCTGAGGATATTTGATTTATTTAATACATATTAGAATGAGGCTGTAACGTAACAAAATGTGGAAAAAGTAAAGGGGCCTGAATACTTTCTGAATGCACACATATAAATATGTATATATATATATATATAAATATATAAATAAATATAAATAAATATATAAATATATATAAATAAGTGTATATATATATTAATATATATATATATATAAATAAATATATAAATATATATATAAATATAAATATATATAGATTTATATTTATATATATATTTATATATATATATACACACACACACACACTCGTGGCCAAATGTTTTGAGAATGACACAAATATTAATTCCCACAAAGTTTGCTGCTTCAGTGTCTTTAGATATTTTTGTCAGATGTTACTATGGAATACTGAACTATATTTACAAGCATTTCATACTGTATACAGTGGGGCAAAAAAGTATTTAGTCAGCCACCAATTGTGCAAGTTCTGTCACTTAAAAAGATGAGAGAGGCCTGTAATTTTCATCATAGGTACACTTCAACTATGACAGACAAAATGAGAAAAAATAAATCCAGAAAATCACATTGTAGGATTTTTAATGATTATGGCTCTTGTTAAAGCTTTTAGAATTGATTTGTTTTAGTCTTACGATTTCCCTTCAACTGGAACCTCGGCTCAAACCATGAAAAGCAGCCCCAGACCATTCCTCCTCCATTCCTCCTCCACCAAACTTTACAGTCGGCACTATGCATTCAGGAAAGTAGCAGTCTTGTATGCGGCTGCTCGGCCATGGAAACCCATTTCATGAAGCTCCTGACGAACAGTTCTTGTGCTGACGTTGCTTCCAGAGGCGGTTTGGAACTCTGTAGTGAATGTTACAAACGAGGAGTCAATTCTTACCTGTTATGCGCCTAAGCACTCGGCGGTGCCTTTCTGTGAGCTTGTGTGGCCTATCCCTTTACGGCTGAGCCGTTGTTGCTCCTAGATTTTTCCACTTCACAAAAACAGCACTTACAGTTGACCGGGGCAGCTCTAGCAGGGAACAAAATTGACAAACTAACTTGTTCTAAAGGTGGCATCCTATGACGGTGCCATGTCGAAAGCCACTGAGCTCTTCAGTAAGGCCATTCTACTGCCAATGTTTGTCTATGGAGATTGCATGGCTGTGTGGTCGATTTTATACACCTGTCAGCAACGGGTGTGGCTGAAATAGCCGAATCCACTAAATGGATTCTTCTCCTGTCCCCATAGGATAATCTTTTCGTGTTCCTGATAGAACTCTTTTGAGTTCCATGTAGTACCCTCTGTGGAAAGTGTTCTATATGGAACCTAAAAGGGTTCTACCTGGAACCAAAAAAGTTTTTTCAAATGGTTCTCCTATGGAGACAGCCTATCTAGATAGCACCGTTTCTAGGAGGGACATCAATATTTAATTTGCCTCCGTATTTCCAGCATCAACAAGCCAACAGGACCAAATCCGTTTCTCAGATATCGATCCAAGAAATTAATTACCCCAATAACAGAGCTATCAGACAGTAGCAGGAGGACACAGACACATGTGAGCCTTGGGCCACACCATCATCTGCTCTTTATTCATTAGTTCAGCTCAATTATGTATTTTTTTGCCAGGGAAACAAAACAAAAAACGCAAGACAGACATCATTGCTATGTGGCCCAGGTGAACTATCATCACTGCTTTGCCATACAGACCCCTTCCCCAAACACATATCAGCACACAGACAGTTAGACAATAAAGACAGCCAAATGTCAGCTGAGATCTAGGGCATTGGCTTGTGCAAGGGAGTGCTCGAGGCTATATAGCACCAATTGGCTCCCTTTGTTTCCGAACATGGATAAATAATTATATTATTCTGAGATGCCACGAGCGGCTATGAATCCAGATGAGCATATTAGGCGATTATTTTTTTGGGGGGTAGGGTGTGTAAACTATAATGCATTTTAAATACAGAACAATTGAACCAGAAATGCACATGAACCAATTAAGGGCAGCAGACTAGATATTGTACATGGAAACTGCTCTTTATACAGTTTAATTGGTCCAATAACACCGTTCACACAATTCTGAATGATTAAAAGGAAATTCAATTCGAGGAGAATATGTTTTTTAGAACAGAATTGATTTTCTGTGTCTAACATATCATTGTGGTTTTTCGTCCATCTCTTTCACCGTAAATCACCATGTTTAATTAAACTTTACAGGGCAGTGATGGAAGGCCAGTGTGTCCTTCAGGAACAATGGTGTGTGCCTAGTGCTTGACCTTCCCTGCTGTTGGAGGGAGCAGAATGTGAAATGAACACTGTGACTTGTGTTAAATCTGGGCTGAGTGTCTCAGATTTATGGCTGTCTGACTGGAATTGAATGGATCCTCCTATCCCCTCAAACACTTGAAACCTCCCAGAGGGCCTGGATCGGCTGTTTCTCATTGTCTGTTAATCAAATCATGAGGAGACATAGAACTAGCTAAAGTCAAGGGGTACATTGTCCTTATGGCCCTATAACCTTAGAACAAGAGGTGATATGGTTGGAATCTCTTTAAAGAGACATTCTATGTGGTCTAGTTCTGATAACCAGGATATACAAGAGGACATGTTATATCCTGCTGCCATGGAGATGAGAATAGAACAGACCTCCTCTCAGGTGTGAGATTGTGTTGGTGATGTCGTGTTTGGTGTGAAGATAGACTGTTGTGCATCTCTGCTATCCGAGAGGTGGGGAGACGCGTGGACGGATGGAAGGACGAACAGACGGGTAGGTTAGTTAATTAGACTCTGGAAAAATGCTTCCGAAAGGGTTCTTCAGCTGTCCCCAAAAAGAGAACCCTTTGGGGTTTCATGTAGAACCCTGTGTTGAAGGGGTTTTACATGGACCGAAAACGGTTATACCTGGAACCAAACGGGTTCTTGTACCTTGAACCCAAAAAAGTTTTTCAAAGGGTTCTCCTATGGGGACAGCCAAATAACCCTTTTAGGTTCTAGATAGCGCCTTTTTTTCTACGGGTGTAGAGTAGTTCGGTGGGAAGGTAGGTAGATTAAAGATAGGTAGATAGGGAGGTAGGTAGATTTAGAGGGAGTGAGGGAGGAAGGTAGGTAGATAGATAGGAGAGGGAGTGAGGGAGGAAGATAAGAAAGAGACTGCGTGTGGATGGAGGGGTGCCATTGCATGCAGTTTTGACTCACTGATTAAAATGTCAGAGTTATAAATGAGCAAGGTCAGTGTGTGTGTGTGTGTGGGGGGAGCATGGGGGTCTAAACTAGAGTGGAAGGGACACTCAAAACAGGGAGATAAGTTAATCTCCTGTGTCTCCAGCACATCTCCAGCCCCTTAGTTGACTCCTTCCTGTTGATACCACACCATCTCTATGTCTGAGCCCGTGCAGCAGCACAATAAAATGTTAAAACCCAGGGAATAACTTGGGGGACAAGCCCTTCCGTATTTACGTCATTAGGGCTGAAGATTTACATCACAGTAATTTCAGAGGATGCTACTGTTTTTGCTTTCCCTATCACAGATCTTTCCTCACTCAGTGCCGAACCAGGGAGATATATAAATGACCTTATCTGCATACAGCCACACACATGGGGAATGCACAACAAGGATGGAGAGCGATTCAGAATGAGAGATGAAAATTATTCAACACAAATTCAAGCACAGTGGATAAATTGTTCTGGGCAGACAGTACAATCTCTTTCAAATGTTTGAATCATACTCGACGTCTGTAAAAATATTCAGTGGTGGAAAAAGTACCCAATTAGTCAAGCTTGATTAAAAGTAAAGATACCTTAATAGAAAATGTCTCAAGTAAAAGTGAACGTCACCCAGTAAAATTACTACTTGAGCAAAAGTCTAAAAGTATTTGGTTTTAAATACTGTATACTTAAGTATCAAAAGTAAATGTAATTGATAAAATGTACTTAAGTATCAAAAGTAAAAGTATAAATCATTTCAAATTCCTTATATTAAGCAGACCAAGACGGCATGATTTGATTGTTTTTATAATTTATGGATAGCCAGGGGAACACTAACACTCAGACATAATTTACAAACAAAGCATGTGTCTTTAGTGAGTCTGCCAGATCAGAGGCGGTAGGGATGACCAGGGGATGTTCTCTTGTGCGTGAATTGGACCATTTTCCTGTCCTGCTAAGCATTCAACATTTACTTTTGGGTGTCAGGGAAAATGTATGGAGTAAAAAGTACATTATTTTCTTTAGGAATCTAGTGAAGTAAAATTAAAACTTGTCCCCCCCCAAAATAAACAGTAAAGTAAAGTACAAATACCTCCAAAAACTACTTAAGTAGTACTTCAAAGTATTTTTACTTAAGTACTTTACGCCACTGACAATGTTTTTATGTTTCTGAAACAAATCCTATGTGCCCCGCAGGTCATAAGGTCACCCCTTTTCCATCAACTGACAAGTAGGGTGTGGGAGGGAGGGAGGAAAGAGGACCCACCCGTCTTAACCTATCAGGAGTCATAAAGGACGCAAAGGTTATTTTACGACATGGTGCTATTGCCTGAGGTGGGAATTGAGAGCAGGGTAATTTCACCACTTTTGTGAGTGTTGTCTCTTTTTTTCTCTGGTTTATGGTGCTTGGCAGATGCCCGTATCAACTCCCACAAGCTACTCATGCTGTTTTTAACGTTACTTAATTACATTATACTACCAAAATCAAAGGTTGTACAATCGCCTTACTGTTAATCAGGAATATAAACCCAACCACTGATAATGCTATTTGCTTCCATGTCTGCCTTTGCTACAGTCTCACTCATCATAAGCTCTCCTTTCTCAAGGCGATCTTCTAAATAAACCAATTTATTAAATGAAAAATTCTACAGTGCACATTGTTGTCTTATTCTTGAATCATAGGTCTGTGAATCCTTATGTCTCAGGGGTCTGGAGCTCACTCTCTTGCTCTGTATCTATGCACTATTGCCTCATTGTTCAGACCCTGGGCAATAATAAAAACTGAGGCGGGAAAAACAAAAAAATGTTGTCACTGAAACCACTCCTGAAATGTTAAATAGTTATTTCTGTATGCAAAACAACTTAATCAGTCTCTCTCTCTCTCTCTCTCTCTCTCTCTCTCTCTCTCTCTCTCTCTGTGTGTGTGTGTGTGTACACGTGTGTGTGTGTGTGTTTGTGCATACAGGATGTTGAGGGACGGGGGCTGAGAGGTACTTGGTGACAGCAATGATTTTTTCCATTTAATTAGCCTTGAAGATCAAACGTCTACGAGCACATTAAAAATCCATATTTTTATTTCCCTCCAGAAACAATTAAGAAGCTCCCCATCTAAAGCCTGCTTTTAAGAAGCTCCCTAACTAAAGCCTGCTTAGCCACGCTGTCTGGCTCCCTGTGGGTGCTCTGTGATGTTACACATTTGTAATTTAGCAGACACTCTTATTCAGTGACTTACAGGAGCAATTAGGGTTAAGTGCTGTGCTCAAGGTCACATCAAGAGATTTACACTACACTACATTTACATTACACAGGTCACGTATTACATGTCTGGAACATAGATGTTTGGGAACAAAGGTGAGCTATATCACAAATTAGATATTTTTTCTTTAGAATGTTGGTTTAGGATAATCGTTTTCAGAAACGGGGATCTGTGGTGACGTGATAGATTTTCTTTGTGTACATTTAATTTCACACAGAGGAGTTTCAGTCCAGAGCTAACTTATGGCTGCTGGAGTAGGTAAGCAACATGACAGGTCTAGTCAGTGTGACCTTGTGAGGAGTCACAGAGCATCTCCCTTAGAAAGAGAGTATGGATGTACAATACCTTTTAAAAATATTTTTATGAAGACTAGCAATTGAAGCTGCAAGCGGTATTTCCAATGTGAGGTAACAGGTGCTCCCGGTCTAAACCAATTTTTATATTTTGTTGCCATCTTGTGGCGCAATATGACAATGAATTAGTCTAATTATGTGCGGCACATCAGTTTGATTCTAGGTGAACTGGAGGCATAACTCCAGGAATCAAGGAACCAGAATGTATTATATTTATTTATTAGTGAAAACATTGATATATTGACTATGCTAATAGATTTGATAAGCTAGTCTTAATTAAATTGTTAAAATGCTCTTTGAAATCTTAACATAAACAAAATTGCCCTGGCAAAGCTGTTTTCACACCTGAGCAAAAGAAAACAGGAAAATGTGTGTTTTTTATGGCCACACACTATGGTCAATTCATGAATCTACACTGATAATACAAAACATTAAGAACACCTGCTCTTTCCATGACAGCTTTCAACTGGATTCACCTGGTCAGTCTATGATCCCTTATTAATGGCACTAGTTAAATCCACTTCAATCACTGTACAGTAGCAAGAATAATAAAGAATAATAAATTCTGCACAAATTAGTCATAACATTTTATCTGATCTTTCCAACCTAACATTATGTTAAGCACTGTTGCTACTCTCCCTAAGAGTGGCCGTCCTGCAAAGATGACTGCAAAAGTGCAGAATGCTCAGTGAGGTTAAGAAGAATCCTAGAGTGTCAGCTAAAGACTTACAAAAATCTCTGGAACATGCTAGCATCTCTCTTGACGAGTCTACGATACGTAAAACACTAAACAAGAATGGTGTACATGGAAGAACACCACGGAAGAAGCCACAGGAGGGTCAACCAGCCAAAGGAGGGTCAACCAGCAAAGGAGGGTTCACAAACTTTTTCCACCCTACACTGTGAATGTTTACACAGTGTGTTCAATAAAGATATGAAAATGTATAATTGTGTGCGTTATTAGTTTAAGCAGACTGTGCTTGTCTATTGTTGTGACTATCTATTGTTTATGACCAATTTATGCAGAAATCCAGGTAATTCCAAAGGGTTCACATACTTTTTCTTGCCACTGTAGATGAAGGGGAGGAGACAGGTTAAAGCAGGATTTTTAAGCTTTGAGACAATTGAGACATGGATTATGTATGTGTGCCATTCAGAAGGTAAATGGGGAAGACACCGGTTTGTGTCTAGAACTACAACGCTGCCGTGTTTTCCACACTCAACAGTTTCCTGTGTGTGTCAAGAATGACCCAACACCCCAAAGACATCTAGCCAATTTGACAACTGTGGGAAGCATTGGAGTCAACATGGGCCAGCAACCCCGCGGAACGCTTTCGACACCTTTTAGAGTCCATGCCCCGGTAAATTGAGGCTGGGGGGGCAACTCAATATTAGGAAGACGTTCCTAATGTTTGGCATACTCAGTGCATATATTAGATGGTTAGTGTTTAAATGCCCTCTTTATAGAGAGCAATAGTGAAGGCTTATTTTTGTACGGACTAACTCTGCCATGGTTCTTTGGACAAAGCCTATGGGAAAGTAAATGGAGTTTTGTAGAGTTTTTGGATAAATGCTAAAAATAAGGTCTGTGGTAAAAACAGGCTGAGGAGATCCGATACAGTTTCATCTATGAGAATCTTCATCAGCTGACTTTGAAGCATTTCTGTAATAAAATGAAACACAAAGCACATAAAAGGCTTCATAATCCATAAAGGTCATGCTAACTGACTGATGTTATCTTATAAAACAAAACATATAAGATCTCCTAAGCCTGTGTTAAACTCTGACCTTATTTTCGCCGTTAATCCCCATTCATTTTCCGCATAGGAATGGCTAAACAAAACAGAGGTAACTAATTTCTGTTTTTTAGGACTATAAACTGGCGAGCTCTATTAGAGACGAAGAAACAATTCAAATAGAAATCTTATCAGATAGTCCAGGGGAATTCTTGAAGAATATAACTTATAAATGCCCAAAAAGTATTTAATAGTAGAACTGATATAACCATCAGAACCCAAAATATAAGCTTGCTTTGATTGTAAACAAACACCAATATAGACTTAAAAAACGTGGTTAAAACTAAAATGTTGATCCCATTCATGGTCTGTCAATGAATTTGAGAGTAGTTAGTGCTCCAGTCCAACCCCTCAGCTGTTTATAAAAACAAGCGGCAGTGACTGCTTTGTTGATTATTCAAATCCCAGATTGCCCCTTTGTTATGGCAGAAAATACTGCTATATTTGTTATGGTAATAGTAGCCTCTACTAAGCTTTCTTCACCTCATCTTTGTGAGTGAGGGCCTGGAAGCAGTAACTATGGTAATAGCCAACAGATAATACCATTTTAGATATAAATGTCAAATCTATGTGAAATATTATTCCTCCAAATAAAATGTATTAACTTTGTCAGGAAAATACAACACGTCATAAACATTGTTCACATGTAGGCCTGTTTGCCTTACCCTCCTGTAGCCTACTGCATTTAGCTGACATAGGAACCAAGTTGGTAGGTGATTCCTCAACTGGAGTCGGAACAGTCATTGAATGGGCATATCAAAATGGCGGACCAAGAATCCTCGGTGAGGGAGTTCGTTGCTGTTACTGATGTTGATGAAGAGAGGGCCCGTTTTTTCTTGGAGTCTGCCGGTTGGGATTTGCAGGTACATGCTGGTCACATCGACCTACCAATTGTACTACATGTGATATTTGAATTTAACTCACAACATACGAATGACAGTATCTAGTTAGCTAACACTTACTAGCAGGCTAGCTACTGTACTAGTTTCTGCAAGTCACTCTTTCTCACAACAATAGATCGAGTGACCATTGCGGTCATTTTCCCTGGTATCTAGTTATCTACCAATCAGTTTCACACAGATACCAATGTTTTACTACCACTGCCTAGTAGCGAGTTTAATGTTAACTTGCTAACAAATCCGTTTCTATTATGAGTGGCTCACTGCGTTCTAGCTAACTAATGTTATCTGGCTAACAAGCTAACTAGCAGATTAGCTAGGGGGCTAATTTAGGTAACTATTGTAACTAAAGCGTTAGCTAACTATCCGATTGGCATATTATGGTCCAGCAGTAAGCCAATCTCACAACTACCTAACAACATTTTCCAACTAGTCACTGAGATGATGGCTAATGTATCAGATGTTTCCCATCCTAACGTTAATTGCTAGCAAGTATAATATGTATAAGAACATCCTCATCGGCTAACTACTAGTAGGTAGCTACTTCTTAATTCGGCAAGTTCACAATTAAACTCGAACTAGCCAACGTTAGATAGCTAGTAATCAGCTTTAGACTATGACTAGACATTGAGATCTTGACGTTTGAATGACATGGAATCTTGGTCTCTTTCCTTAGCTTGCCCTGGCCAGTTTCTTTGAAGATGGTGCTGAGGATGACATAGTGACATTACCTCAGCCAGAGAGTGGTGGATCCTCTGTGCCTCGTTCCACAGGGACTGGCAGGTACATAGCTAACTGACCTATGTAAATCTATTGTTACACTGTCATTCTATGTACCATTAAAACAGGATGCCCATATCCTTTCAGTGTTGCCTTTGTCATTTTTTATATGATTATTCGATGAAACATTTCATGTTACATGATTAATGTCTGACCCTATTGTCATTCATTGTTTTTTTGTGTGTGTAAAGGAGTGAAAATAGAGTGACCTCCTTCAGGGATATGATGCACGAGGAAGAAGATGACAGTGACGAGGAGGAAGGGGAAAGGTAAGTCTGTCTTTACTTCAATGACTTTAGAGTGTATGCATTTCACATTGCATGTAGGCCTAGGCTGTGTGTATTTTGGACAGTATAGGGTGCCTCCAGAATGTACCAAAACTATTTTGGTTTCTCTATTCAGTTCTCTCTCGGCTGGTATTACTTTCTGCCACAACAGATTCTGCTGGGTGGGAATGGGTCCCTGTGATACTTGTCAACAGTAGCTGTATATTTACCATCACAAACCGATGCTGGCACTAAGACCGCACTCAATGAGCTGTATAGGGCCATAAGCAAACGAGAGAGTTCACATCCAGAGGCGCCACTTGTAGTGGCTAGTGATTTTAATGCAGGGAAACTGAAATTCATCTTACCTCATTTTTACCAGCATGTCACTGTGCAGCTAGAGGTGAAACACTCTAAATCATCTTTACTCCACACACAAACGCATGCAAAGGTCTCCCCACCCTCCCTTTGCCAAATCTGACCATAACTCTATCATCCTGATCTCGGTTTACAAGCCAAAACTCAAACAGGAAGTACCAGTGACGTGCTCAATATGGAGGTGATCCGATGAAGTGGATGCTAAGTCAAGGACTGTTTCAGGACACACCAGTCACCGCCTTCATTAACCTTTTTTGCGCAGGTGTGCCGCTAGCGACCCACCGCGACAACATCCGGTGAAATTGCAGGGCGCCAATTTCAAATGACAGAAATAGTAATAATAAACATAAATGAAAATACAAGTGTTATACATCGGTTGAAAGATTAACTTCTTGTTAATCCAGCCGCTTTGTCAGATTTCAAAAGGCTTTACGGTGAAAGCAAACATGCGATTATCTGAGGACAGCGCCCCGCACACAAGCATACAAACATTTTCCAACCAAGCAGAGGAGTCACGCAAGTCAGAAATGGCAATAAAATAAATCTCTTACCTTCGAAGAGCTTAATCTGGTTCCTGTTTTGTTTGATAAAGTCCTCCTTTATATCCCAAAAACTTTTGTTGGCGCGTTTTGTTCAGTAATCCACTGGCTCAAAGCCGGTCAAAACGCGCAGACGAGTACATCCTAATAGTACCGGTAAAGTTTGTTGAAACATGTCAAACAATGTTTATAACTAATCCTCAGGGTGTCTTATCTAAATAATCGATAATATTTCAACCGGACAATAGCATATTCAATAGAAAGGGAGAAAAAAACAAGGGTGTTTCCAACCTGTACTGCATGCTTCCCCAGTCCCCTGACCAAAGGTCTTTTTTTTTGTCGTTTTTCAGAAATCAAGCCTGAAACCATGTCTTAAGACTGACATCTAGTGGAAGCCATAGGAACTGCAATCTGGGCCCTAACCAATTACATAGTCAATAGGCATTCAATGGAAAACCACTCACATTAAAAAAATCCCACTTCCTGGATGGATTTTCCTCAGGTTTTCGCCTGCCGTTTTTTTAGAAAGTGTTTTCTATCCAATGCTACCAAGTATATGCATATCCTAGCTTCTGGGCCTGAGTAACAGGCAGTTTACTTTGGGCACGTCATTCATCCAAATTTCCGAATACTGCCCCGTCACTAAAAAGTTAAGTGCATCAACAAAGTCATCCCCACAGTGACCGCATGTACATATCCAGAAGCCATGGATTACAGGCAACATCCGCACTGAGCTGAAGGCTAGAGCTGCCGCTTTCAAGGAGCAGGACACTAATCCGGACACTTATAAAATTAATCTTGCTACGACCTCCAAGCCATCAATACATGACTAAGCTCAAATCCTACTACATGGGCTCTGATGCTTGTTGGATGGGGCAGGGCTGGCAAACAATCACGGATTACAAAGGGAAACCCAGCCGCGAGCTGCCCCGTGACGTGAGCATACTAGACGAGCTAAGTTTCTTCTATGCTCGCTTCGAGGAAAGCAACACTGAACCATTCATGAAAGCACCAGCTGTTCCGGATGACTGATCTCGCTCTCACTGATGTAAGTAAGGCCTTTAAACAGTTTAACATTCACAAGGCCGCGGGGGCAGACTGATTACCAGGACGTGTATTCGGACCATGCGCTGACCTGCAAGTGTCTAAACTGACATTATGAGCCTCCCTGGCCAAGTATGTAATACTTGCATGTTTCAAGCAGACCACCATAGTCCCTGTGCCAAAGTTTGCCAAGGTAACCTGTCTAAATTACTCTCGTGCCGAGAGACATATTCCCCGAGGTGTCTACAGCATTGTGACGTCTTTTTACGCATTTATGTTGAAGAATAGCCGTAAGGGACCACGTTGAGCAAGTGGTCACATGATGGCTCCCGCAGAAGATCTTGCGTAAAGTACTGAGGTAGCCATTATTCCAATCGCTTCTAATGAGAAACCAATTGTCCCGACAGATATATTATCGAATAGATGTGTGAAAAACACCTTGAGGATTGATTCTAAACAACGTTTGCCATGTTTCTGTCGATATTATGGAGCTAATTTGGAAAAAAGTTTGTTGTTGTGACCGCATTTTCCGGTTGATTTCTCAGCCAAATGTGAAGAACAAACAGGAGCTATTTCGCCTACAAAAATATTATTTTTGGAAAAAAGGAACATTTGCTATCTAACTGGGAGTCTCCTGAGTGAAAACATCCAAAGTTCTTCAAAGGTAAATTATTTAATTTGATTGCTTTTCTTATTTTCGTGAAAATGGTGCCTGCTGCTAGCAGGGCATAATGCTATGCTAGGCTATGATAAACTTACACAAATGCTTGTCTAGCGTTGGCTGTAAAGCATATTTTGAAAATCTGAGATGACAGTGTGATTAACAAAAGGCTAAGCTGTGTCTCAATATATTTCATTTGTGATTTTCATGAATAGGAAGATTTTCTAGGGATATTTATGTCCACTGCATTATGCTAATTAGTTTGAGGCGATGATTACGCTCCCAGATCCGGGTTTGAGAGTCTCAAGAAGTTAAAACTAAAACATACCATATTAACAAGTATTCAGACCATCCTTGAGATGTTTCTACAACTTGATTGGAGTCCACCTGTGGTAAATTCATTTGATTGGACATGATTTGGAAAGGCACACACCTGTCTATATAAGGACCCACAGTTGACAGTGCATGTCAGAGCAAAAACCGAGACACGAGGTTGAAGGAATTGTCCCTAGAGCTCCGAGACAGGATTGTGTCAAGGCACAGATCTGCGGAAGGGAACCAAAACATTTCTGCAACATTGAAGATCCCCAAGAACACAGGGGTCTCCATCATTCTTAAATGGAAGAAGTTTGGAACCATCAAGACTCTTCCTAGAGCTGGCCAAACTGAGCAATCGGGGGAGAAGGGCCTTGGTCAGGGAGGTGACCAAGGACCCCCGATGGTCACTCTGACAGAGCTCCAGAGTTCCTCTGTGGAGATGGGAGAATCTTCCAGAAGGACAAACATCTCTGCAGCACTCCACCAATCAGGCCTTTATGGTAGAGTGGCCAGACGGAGGCCACTACTCAGTAAAAGGTAAGTGACAGGATTGTGGAGCTACGGGTAACTATGCTTCGTGGGTAACTGTTGTTGATGTGTGCAAAGGGTCCCTGGTTCGCGCCCGGGTATGGGCGAGGGGACGGTCTAAAGTTATACTGTTACACCAGGGCAACAACTTCTCCCACAAAGTCAGCAAGACAAAGAAGCTGATCGTGGACTACAGAAAACGGAGGGGCTATAGTGTAGTGTGTCGAGCATAAGGTTCCTCGGTGTTCACATCACTAAGGAATTATCATGGTCCACACAGACCAACACAGTTGACATTGCCGCTTTCCCCTCAGGAGGCTGAAAAGATTAGGCATATGCCCTCAGATCCTCAGTTATACAGCTGCACCATTTGAGAGCATCTTGACTGGCTCCATCACCGCTTAGAATGGCAACTGCTCGGCATCCGACCGCAAGGCGCTACAGAGTCTAGTGCGTATGGCCCAATACGTCACTGGGGCTGAGCTACCTGCCAGGCAGCGTCAGAGGAAGGCTCTAAAAACTGTCAGACTCCAGACACCCCAGTCATAGACTGTTCTCTCTGCTACTGCATGGTAAGCGGTACCGATGCACCAAGTCTGGAACCAACAGGATCCTGAGCAGCTTCTACCCCCAAGCCATAAGACTACTAGTTAGTCTGGGTTAACTAATGATTTATTATTGGTTAACTATCTGCATTGACCCTATTTGCACTAACTCTTGACTCATCGCATACGCTGCTGCTATTGTTTGTTTATATTGTTGCCTTGTCACTTTATCCCTATGAATATGTATCTCAATTACCTTGTATCCCTGCACTTTAACTTGGTTCAGGTACCCTGTGTATATAGCCAAGTTATCATTCACTCCTCATCTTATTATTTTTTTATTTCTCTGTTTTGTTGGGAAGGCCTTTCACTGTTAGTCTACATCTGTTGCTTTTGAAGCATGTGACAAATAAGATTAGATTTATTTGAATCACAGCATTGATGTTGATCCAAAATTCTGATTGTGTTGTATCCACATTCTTCCTTTGCTTCCCTCTAGGTTCTTTGCTGGGGGTTCTGAACGCAGTGGGCAGCAGATTGTGGGCCCCCCCAAGAAGAAGAGCTCTAATGAGGTGGTGGAGGACCTCTTCAAGGGGGCTAAGGAGCATGGGGCCGTACCTGTGGAGAAGGCTGGGAGAGGCCCAGGAGAGCCTAGTCGAGCCAGGGTAAGAAAAGCTTCTCCGTAATTGTGTCCTGCACCTATGTGTTATTATCCCTATGTTTTGGAATTGACCTGAAATCATCAAGATAAGGGTGTATAATGTTTTACTTACTCTTTTTCTCTTCTAACCCTCCCTCTAGCCGTTCATTGGCGGTGGCTACCGGCTTGGTGCAGCACCCGAGGAGGAGCCTGTTTATGTGGCTGGAGAGAGAAGAGCTGCTAACAGCCAGCAGGATGTTAGTTTGACAGTGAATTTATTTTAATAGATATATGGTATTGCTAGTATAAATTTGATCTCGGAAGAGTACGTTAACATTAGTATACTTGATGTAGCCTATTTTCTTTACTACGTGCTGAAGGTGCATGTAGTCCTGAAGCTGTGGAAGACAGGTTTCAGCCTGGGCGACGGTGAACTCAGAAACTACAGTGATCCTGGCAATGCCATTTTCCTGGAGTCGATCCGTAGGGGGTGAGTACACTGTCCATACTGTCTGTTTGTCATACGGTTTATATGCGTGGCTGCTCATGTCACATCATGTTCCTAAATCCATTTACTAAGTTAAATTCATTTCTATGGCATACACATTCTGATCAGCACTGGACAGCTGGGGGACACGTTTCCCTCTGAAGTCTGTTTCCTCATTGCTAAAGCATTGTCATAAGAAGTCATTCCTCCTTTCAGGGAAATTCCTTTGGAGTTGAGACAGCGCTCCCGGGGGGGTCAGGTCAACTTGGATATGGAGGACCATCGGGATGAGGACTTCTCCAAACCAAAGGTTACCTTCAAGGCTTTCGGCGGGGAAGGACAGAAACTGGGCAGGTGAGCTCGATCTATTCTGAAAGAATGCATCACCTAGAACAGTGTTTCCTAACTCAGGTCCTCCAGTACCCCCAACAGTACATATAACTTGTTGTGGCCCCTGACAAGCACACCTGATTCTACTTGTCAATTTATCATCAAGCCCTTGGCAAGTTGAATCAGGTGTTTTTGTCCAGGGCTACAACAAAAGTGTGTGCTGTTGGGGGTACTGGAAGACCAAAGTTGGGAAATACTGTTCTAGAAGGGTAATGTAAATTGTATTAACTCGCCTGTCTGTCCACCTGCCATGGAAGAAATAACCTGCTTTTCATCACTGGTTTTTAGATTTGGGTAGATTAAATGTTTTTACATCTGCATTGCTTGCTGTTTGAGTTTTAAGCTCAAATCAAATCAAATCAAATTTATTTATATAGCCCTTCGTACATCAGCTGATATCTCAAAGTGCTGTACAGAAACCCAGCCTAAAACCCCAAACAGCAAGCATTGCAGGTGTAGAAGCACGGTGGCTAGGAAAAACTCCCTAGAAAGGCCAAAACCTAGGAAGAAACCTAGAGAGGAACCAGGCTATGTGGGGTGGCCAGTCCTCTTCTGGCTGTGCCGGGTGGAGATTATAACAGAACATGGCCAAGATAGCTGGGTTTCTGTGCAGCGCTTTGACATCAGCTGATGTAAGAAGGGCTTTATAAATAAATGTGATTGATTGAATAGGGTGGCTGTTACACCTTATTACCACAAGGGGGTAGAAAAGGAAATTATGGCACAATGTGATTAGGTATTTGATTACGTTTTTTGTGTGTTTTCTAGGTATGTAACTGTCAAACGCATTAATCACAATAAACGTCTCTTTCCCGCCTCAGTGCCACCCCTGAACTGGTGTCTGCTCCGCGTATGGGGGACCAGGACCAGGTAACCAGTGAGGCCCAGGCCATCGCCTCTGTGAACCTGGATGCCTCTCAGCCTGTGACCAACATCCAGATCAGACTGGCCGACGGGGGGAGACTGGTGCAGAAGTTCAACCACACTCACAGGTCAGTTTTGGAGCCATTAAGCTCTACAGCGCCTTACTCCCACCATTACAAACAACATTAAATATTCTATCCATTATTTCTCTTGTCCACAGGGTGTCGGACGTGCGTCAGTTTGTGGTGGGAGCTCGACCTTTAATGGCCGCGACAGAGTTTGTGCTCATAACAACCTTCCCCAACAAGGAGCTGACTGACGAGAGCCAGACGCTGCGGGATGCCAACCTGCTCAACGCAGTCATCGTGCAGCGGCTAAAGTGATGGAGCCTCCTGGTGGCCTGGCTGGTTCACAGCTCTTTGATCCCCCTGAGGGACGAGACACCATGGACTAATGGACTTCTAATTCCTTTTTTTTTTTTCTATAGTGATACGTTTTCCCTCTTCAGCAGTTGAGGGGCAAATGTGGGGAACGGATAGGGCTTCAAAGAAAGGCAGAAGAAACAGTGGATTTGGTGGTAAAAGCTGTTGAGAAAGTATTAGGTGAACACGCACAGTAACAATAAAGCTTCAGAGATTGCTTTAGATGTTCATAATACTGTCATTGGTTTTGTTCATCACTTTCTATCTTCCACTTATCTCTCTGGCTCAACTCTTGCCTGTTAGTTTGGCTTTTTCCACACAAGTTACCATCAGGTCAACCCAACCGCAAATGTACCCAATGTATGCCAGTAGCCTTATGCTCCCATCATATTCAGAATCTCAACAAAGCGTCAAAACAGTCCCAACACCAAGGAAGTGGGATTTAGATGCGTAACATGTAATAGCTAGATTGCTTTACTATCAAACGAATGATTGAACAGAAACTCACTTTATAACTTGTAGACAATGGGTTTTAGTGGCAGGTTGATCTCACTGATCGCTTCGCAGCCTTGGACAAAAACAGGACAGTTGGAATGATTGTTTGGACCTCTGGAAGGTAATTCAATAAATTTGTTTGATGTATATGGAATTCCTAGTCTTGCTATTTTCTATTATGAAGTTATAGAACATATGATTTCAAATTGATATTAAATCCATTCTTGAAAAAACGTGTGCTTTGTTTTTCAGCAAGGCAGTCTGATGATATGCTAATGTCTTGGAGATGGTTCATTGACCCGTGACTGCGAAATTGGTAACTAAATTGCGTTAGCTCCCCAAGCAAATTACTTTTGCTCAGCGGGCTAACGGTCTTGGTATGCTTGAGACCTAGGTTTGAACCATAGCCTAGTCGGTCAAACCAATCTGCTGGAATATGGAATGCTGTTTGTCTATCACTATATTGTAGTGCTTTAATAGAGTAGGCCCATTAAAACGTTTTTATTTTTTGATTCCCAATTTAGAACATAAAAAAAAGTTAAACTAGTGTACAGTTGTACAAACCAGGGGAGGATCATCCTATTCAATAACTAATCTGACTATATTCACGTCATCAAATAGCCGATTAAAACACACTTTTGCAGCATTCCACTACCATTCCGTCCACAAAAAAAATCTGAATCATGTAACAGATATAGGATATGGTAGAGTGTGTGGCCTTTTCTGTAGCTGACAGGTCAGAGAAAATGTATGACAACGTTAATGAGAAACTTTTTACATCGTGCAGGTTTCTTCGATCAAATAGCCTAACCTATGTAACAGTTAAAATACTTTGAATTTCACCAGGTTCATATAGCATGTAGATTTGTTGTGTGTACTTACGTTTTGCCCTGCGTGCTCAAATCATTTTGATGCACTATGAAAGGTGGGCACGCTTTTTCTGTCTTCAGAAAATGTTGATTCCTTTATGCGTGAAGTCATACATTATTTATGTTTAGAGGTTACTCATAAGTGGATGTAATTGTACTTTGGAGATATTAACATTCTGAATTCAACATGTGGTTACTAGCTAGCTATGGTATTGTGTGAACGGTGGCTAGTTCCGACTGATCCCAGTCTTTTGTATTGTGAGTCTGTTGCAGAAAGTGGCGACGATTCGCAGAACATATTTGTGCTCTACGAGAGTGAGTTCTGAGTCATTAAAACAACCTGATCTCCGAAGTCCGCGTCTATAGTTTTAATCAACCATACATAACGCAGAGCTACAGCGGTGCAGTACAGCACCGGTTACACTGACATGTTAACAACATATCCTAAAAACAGGAGAGGTCAAAGAAATGGACAATATATACAGTGGCGACCTGCCATTCAGGGCAGGTGGGGCAGAGTTTTGTTGTTGCCTGTTTTGCATGTTAGTTTGGCATTAATGTGTCCGAGATTGCAAACAAATGTAAAAAAAAATATATATATAAATCAGTCATTGAATTAATAAAGCTGCATACAAACATGGTCTCTTTTTTGCTTTCTTGAGTAAGGCAGCTCCAAAATGCAAGTGCTTCGTCGGAAAATACAGGAGTGTAGGGGTTGGTAATGTTCTCTAGTTGCGCTGTGATTGGCTCAGTGTTCTGTTGCTCATGGGGACACAGAGTGAGCTCAAATTCAAGCCCCTTGGGTGCTGCCATAGAGTTGCATTAAAGTGCCCATCCAAGAAGGCTCAAGGTCATTGTCAACAGATAAAATGAAGTCAAATCACATATCTAGTGCAGCTTTGGACTGTCAACATCATACTTTCAAAATCTTAAATATCAAACTAGCAGTCACCATCATGAATCAAGTTGACAATCCATTGGCAAATCCTTGTCATATGAAGAGAAATTATAGATAAAACGTATTGATGCTCATTGGCCATTGGACAAACATTTCACAAGTTGGAAATGGCAAATTCAACAATGAGCGGTTTGGAAGAAATCAGTGGCTAACTGCAAGCATGGCAAAGAAATCACTAGCCTGCTATTCAGTGGAGTGGATGTGTGGTCCAAGTTTGGGTTAAATGGGTCTCTTGCATGCAACATTGGCCAAGCTAGCATATCTTCTTCCGCTTACAAAACAACACGAAACTCTGAACTGGGAAATCTGAGAAAAAAAGAGCTTCGACTGGGAAAACAAGTTTTGAACGGTCATCCAACTCGGAATTCCAAGTCAGGAACCCTGGCCTCTTTCTGGAGCTCCAACCTGAAGAACTTAAACATCATGATTCAACCCTCTTTTCTTTTTTTTTTTTTCAAGAGTTCTCAGTTGTCTTGAAAGCATCATAAACGTAGAATGCCACTCTTTGATGGCAAAGTTTGCCCACGATGGACCCCCGCTCCACCTTCCTGTTCAAGTGAGCACAGCCCAAAAATGTATTGTATGCTGTAGCTAAGACAGTAATACTAAGTGTATGTTGTAGAGGTCGACCGATTAATCGGCATGGCCGATTTCAAGTTTTCGTAGTCGGCATTTTTGGATGCGATTATGGCCAATTACAATGGATTCCACGAGGAAACTGCGTGGCAGGCTGACCACCTGTAAAGCGAGTGCAGCAAGGAGCCAAGGTAAGTTGCTAGCTAGCATTAAACTTATCTTATAAAAACAATCTTCACAATCACTAGTTAACAACACATGGTTGATGATATTAACAGGTTAACTAGCTTGTCCTGCGTTACATATTATCCATGCGGTGCCTTTTAATTTATCTTCGAATCACAGCCTACTTCTCCAAACGGGGGATGATTTAACAAAAGCTCATTTGCGGGAAAACACCTACCATTGCACGAATGTACCTAACCATAAACATCAATGCCTTTCTTTTAAAATCAATACACAAGTATATGTTGTTTTTAAACCTGCATATTTAGTTAAAAGAAATTCATGTTAGCAGGCAATATTAACTAGGGAAATTGTGTGCGTTCACTGCATGCAGATTCAGGGTATATGCAACTGTTTGGACCGCCTGGCTCGTTGCGAACTAATTTGCCAGAATTTTAGATAATTATGACAACGTAACAGCAATATTTATATATATATAGACTTAGGGTTGCCACCCGTTCGATAAAATACGGAACGTTTCCGTATTTCACTGAAAGAATAAACATCTTGTTTTCAAAATGATAGTTTCTGGATTTGACCATAAAGACCGACGGCTTGTATTTCTGTGTTTTATTATATTATAATTTGATAGAGCAGTCTGACTGAGCTGCGGTAGGCGGCAGCAGGCTCGTAAGCATTCTTTCAAACTTTACTGCGTTTGCCAGCTCTTAGCAATGCTTGCTTCACAGCACTGTTTATGACTTCAAGCCTATCAACTCCTGAGATTAGGCTGGCAATACTAAAGTGCCTATTAGATCATCCAATAGTCAAAGGTATATAAAATACAAATGGTATAGAGGGAAATAGTCGACCTGTCATAACACAACCTAAATCTTCTTAACTGGGAATATTGAACCACCAGCTTTCATATGTTCTCCTGTTCTGAGCAAGGAACTTAAATGTTAGCTTTTTTACATGGCACATATTGCACTTTTACTTCAACACTGCGTTTTTGCATTGTTTAACCCAAATTGAGCATGTTTCATTATGTATTACATTAAGTTAATAAAACTGTTCATTGTTCATTCAGTGTTGTTGTAATTGTCATTATTACATATACACTGCTCAAAAAAATAAAGGGAACACTAAAATAACACATCCTAGATCTGAATGAATGAAATATTCTTATGAAATACTTTTCTTTACATAGTTGAATGTGCTGACAACAAAATCACACACATTATCAATGGAAATCAAATTTATCAACCCATGGAGGTCTGGATTTGGAGTCACACTCAAAATTAAAGTGGAAAACCACAATACAGGCTGATCCAACTTTGATGTAATGTTCTTAAAACAAGTCAAGATGAGGCTCAGTAGTGTGTGTGGCCTCCGTGCCTGTATGACCTCCCTACAACGCCTGGGCATGCTCCTGATGAGGTGGCGGATGGTCTCCTGAGGGATCTCCTCCCAGACCTGGACTAAAGTATCCGCCAACTCCTGGACAGTCTGTGGTGCAACGTGGAGTTGGTGGATGGAGCGAGACATGATGTCCCAGATGTGCTCAATTGGATTCAGGTCTGGGGAACGGGCGGGCCAGTCCATAGCATCAATGCCTTCCTTTTGCAGGAACTGCTGACACACTCCAGCCACATGAGGTCTAGCATTTTCTTGCATTAGGAGGAAACCAGGGCCAACTGCACCAGCATATGGTCTCACAAGGGGTCTGAGGATCTCATCTCGGTACCCAATGGCAGTCAGGCTACCTCTTGCGAGCACATGGAGGGAAGTGTGGCCCCCCCAAAGAAATGCCACCCCACGACTGGCCCACCGCCAAACCGGTCATGCTGGAGGATGTTGCAGGCAGCAGAACGTTCTCCACAGCGTCTCCAGACTCTGTCACGTGCTCAGTGTGAAAAATAAGAGAGCCGCACACTCTTGGAGCTCAGATGCAAAAATGTAATACCAACGTTTCGACAGCCAAGCTGTCTTCATCAGGGTATATATACGTGCTCAGTGTGAACCTGCTTTCATCTGTGAAGAGCACAGGTCGCCAGAATTTGCCAATCTTGGTGTTCTCTGGCAAATGCCAAATGTCCTGCATGGTGTTGGGCTGTAAGCACAACCCCCACCTGTGGACGTCGGGCCCTCATACCACCCTCATGGATTCTGTTTCTGACCGTTTGCACATTTGTGGCCTGCTGGAGGTCATTTTGCAGCGCTCTGGCAGTGCTCCTCCTGCTCCTCCTTGCACAAAGGCGGCGGTAGCGGTCCTGCTGCTGGGTTGTTGCCCTCCTACGGCCTCCTCCACGTCTCCTGATGTACTGGCCTGTCTCCTGGTAGCGCCTCCATGCTCTGGACATTACGCTGACAGACACAGCAAACTTTCTTGCCACAGCTCGCATCGATGTGCCATCCTGGATGAGCTGCACTACCTGAGCCACTTGTGTGGGTTGTAGACTCCGTCTCATGCTGCCACTAGAATGAAAGCACCGCCAGCATTCAAAAGTGACCAAAACATCAGCCAGGAAGCATAGGAACTGAAAAGTGGTCTGTGGTCACCACCTGCAGAACCACTCCTTTATTGGGGGATGTCTTGCTAATTGCCTATCATTTCCACCTGTTGTCTATTCCATTTGCACAACAGCATGCAAAATGTATTGTCAATCAGTGTTGCTTCCTAATTGGACAGTTTGATTTCACAGAAGTATGATTGACTTGGAGTTACATTGTGTTTAAGTGTTCCCTTTATTTTTTTGAGCAGTGTATATAAAAATTGGCCCGATTATCTGCTATTTTTGGTCCTCCAATAATTGGTATCGGTGTTAAAATCATAATCGGTCGACCTCTAGTATATTGTGTAGTAAACTGTTAGTAGCTCATGTGCCTCACCCTAATAATTTGGTCCCTTTTCTCCTTATTTATCATATTGTTCTGACTTGGTGGTGCACATGTAGCCTATAGCCTGTTCTAGAGAAATGTCATCAAATATTGTAAGAGCTTTCATTGTCTGCTTATATGCCGCCTTTATTTATTCTACGGTTGTGACTTGGTTAACAGGGAGAATATTGTAAGAACGGCCCATTTTCTGAATTCTGTCGTACATTTCAAAAGTGCTGAACAAATAGTTATATTGACTACATCTTTCCTAGCTCGCTTCTTATCCATTCGTCGTCCCCTTATTCTATAGTTTGTACATCTCAATTGTCAGTAGAAGCACATTTGTTTAACAAGTCAGCCATAATGTTTTTTTTAAACACAGTAAATGAGGCTTAATTAACTATTTTGCTGCCAAACTAGACTCTGCTGATTGCCAGGTGTGACAGTGGTAAGGTGTTGGGACTCTGCTGTTGGGACAGCTTTATGTAGGCCCTAACAGCTTGTGTGTACAGTTTGTCACTTATAGTCCAATTCGTGTATTGTTTAGTGTTGTGAAGTGTAGTGACTTTGCTGGTATGCACCAAGATGTACATGCTAGTCGCCACTGACAATATGAAATGGACATGCACTGTTTTAACTTTCGGGACTGTTAGCATACTCAGACTTTTTTTCTGGACACCAATATTTCATCATTTTACAAAAGACTATTTGAGCCATCATTATAAAAATTACTTGAGTTAAGTAGATGCTAAAATGCATTTTTTTTGTTTCCGAAAATACCACCCCGCTGCTGTAGGCTAATATTAAAAGGTCAAGGTCACAGTGATTGAACATGTTCAGTAGGTCCCATATACCCTTCCTTACATATGGTGTAGATGCTGAAATATTCCGCTTTTCTTTTTTACCGTATAACCGTTGTGATTGAAATTGGTTCAGTGGGGACTGAGGGAACACAGGGTTTAGGGAACATGTCTGAGGGAACATATCTTTGCATGCGTGTGTGTTTTCTTATCAAACTTTTTTTCTATGATGTCAACACCACTGTTATCACTTGTGTACCAAATGTAAAGACCTATGAGTAATATGTTTGCATGCTTTTAATAAACCATTTATTTTCAAAGGGATCAAGTAAAACATTTTATTTTAAGTGTTTTAACCTAGTTTACAGGTCTACGCTATTGATTCTAGTGTGGGAGGCTGACATGGCGTTAGATATTTTTTTTAAAGAACACATGGGGAAGATAAAAAATTACAAACAGAGCAAAGAAAAAACACGAATGCCTTCGTATGGTGTGTGCAAAAAGCGCGCTCAAAATGTGACGAGAATCCCCACTTTTTTCGCCGTAACGGCTACGTGCACATACATGGTAGACTCAGTGTTGCCAACTTAGCGACTTCGTTGCTATATTCAGCGAGTATTCAGACCCCTCTAAATCAAATCAAATTTTATTTGTCACATACACATGGTTAGCAGATGTTAATGCGAGTGTAGCGAAATGCTTGTGCTTCTAGTTCCGACAATGCAGTGATAACCAACAAGTAATCTAACTAACAATTCCAAAACTACTGTCTCATACACAGTGTAAGGGGATAAAGAATATGTACATAAGGATATATGAATGAGTGATGGTACAGAGCAGCATACAGTAGATGGTATCGAGTACAGTATATACATATGAGATGAGTATGTAGACAAAGTAAACAAAGTGGCATAGTTAAAGTGGCTAGTGATACATGTATTACATAAGGATGCAGTTGATGATGTAGAGTACAGTATATGCATATGAGATGAATAATGTAGGGTAAGTAACATTATAGGGTTAGGGTTAACCCTAACCCTAACATTATATAAGGTAGCATTGTTTAAAGTGGCTAGTGATATATTTACATCATTTCCCATCAGCGACATATTTTCAAAAAAGCGACTAGCGACAAATCTTGCGACTTTGTCTTGCGACTATCGTTCTTAGTCTTCTCAACGAGCAGCCGGTGCTGCCTTGGGCCTCGTCCCAAAGCACGCACAGGCAGCCCAGTCCTCGCGCTGCAGTCAGAGCAGGAGATGCTCACCCCCCCGCCTCCAGACTACAAATGAATCGCGCATGCTGGAAGCCGCCGCTGGCTGATCCCGCCCTGGTTTACATTAAAAAAAATAAAAAACAATTAACCTGAATTAGGGCCAGACTATTTAGCATAATTGTCTCACATTGCAATTGACAGTTTTTTCTATTATCTCTTTTTGGTCCATTTAGATTGTTAATGTAGAATGTATACAAAAAAAAAATGTTATGGTTAAAAATGTTCATGTTTTTACTGTGACGTGTTGTAGGCTCCTAAGTGAACCATACGGTTAAAAACCAAACCAAATTAAGAAAACTAAGCTAAAGAACAAAAAAAAACAAAAAAACCGAAGTAACTCCGCCAGAGTGTCTCTTTTGGGTCACGTTTGCCGAACACAAGCCCAGATTAAGGGTTGGAATTGTGACATAAAAAAAACAAGAACTGACAGAAGAAAGTTTATTTACTCACTTTTTTTGTCTCTCCCACGACTTTACTCCTCTCCTACAACATGCATCACAATTACATGCAAAATATGCTAATTAGGCGATGACGCCATTCAGCGACTTTTGAGACTGCCAATAGCTACTTTCCTTACTGAGGAGTTGGCATCACTGCGTCACGCTGCTGCACGGAGACAGTTATGAACAGCAACTGAAGTACCATATTGCGGGAGGCGAGGTTCTTGACGGTGTAACGTACAAATGGGAGTCGAAATTGAGACAATAACCCCTGGCGATGGTAAAATGTTTTTATGCATATCTTCGCTTCAGATTTATGGTGGATTTCCGTTCTTTCAAATGAATTAATCATCGTCTCCTCAACCGTTATCCTGTTTTTCTATGCGCCTTTTTTTTCACAGGAAGGACTTTCCCTAAAAAAGGACAGACGTGTGTCGTGCATTATGTTGGTGAGTTTGGATATTTTCTGAGACATGCATGCACCACTGCAAATTCCAATCGTTTCTTTGATTCATTCATAATTTTGATAGGCGGCATGTTGTATCAGTAGCCTTGGCGCATGGATGTATTTTTGGCTCAGTCTCTATTGGCTGTGTAGGAATACTATATTTTGTTAATTCAAGGGAATTTCATTAAGATGCAATTGCAAGTTGAATTGTAGCTGGCCACCCATCCATGTGTTGCATTACAGCTTTCTGTACATGGAGGCTGCTTCCTTGTATTGGAATGCAAGTTATAGGAACATTGTAACATCGCGTACGAGAAGTCTCGACTACTTTGTTACGGTGTTGCCACCTGTCACCATCGGTGGTTATAGTATGGTAAAAGCAATTTAATGTGTCTGTCTTGAATGCCTTCACACGTCAGCCACCACAGGGTTAAGTCCGACACAGACAAGACGTTGAGCGATTTTAACCTTGTAAGATTTCCTGCTTTTGTTGAAGTTGGATAGAACGGATTATCGCTGTCTGGCGTAACTCGTTTCGTTTGAATTGTTTACTGATTAGTTTAATGGAACAATTTAACAAACCCAATAGGATAATAGCTACAGGGGTTGGATTATTTTTTTCAGTTAGATTGACATTGCTACTTGACATGTTCTCATACGATTGAGACTATTCAATTGGCAGCTGATATTGTAATACAAATGGGATTATGTCATTTTGACATTATACTCGGATTCATGCCAATGCAAAATGTGTAAGCAATCGTCAAGAGTACACCTGTTCTACATTGCTATAGCAACAATAGTAAATTTGAGTTCCCATTTTATTGAATCATCGTTTATATTTCATCAATTGTACCCTCATGTTATGTTAAAGGTAGACTCAGTGATACTCTGATACATATCTGCTGTGGCAACCTCATGTCCCCGAGTTTACTTTTTAAATCAAAATACAACTGAAAATGTTGTTGAATTCCATTCCTAATAGATCATTAAATAGAGAGAGATCTGCATGTCTTTTTTTCTGCCCACCTCAGACAGCTGCAGGGGCTATTTCTGAAATACTTGGAATCCCTTCTACTGACCTGATAAGATTGTCAGTCGCAGATTTGTTTTTATTTATTTAACTAGGCAAGTCACTTTAGAACAAACTCTTATTTACAATGACGGCCTACCCTGGCCAAACCTGGAGGACGCTGGGGCAATTGTGCACTGCCCTATGGGACTCCCAATCACAGCCTGATGTGATACAGCCTGGATTTGAACCAGGGACTGTAGTGATGCCTCTTGCACTGAGAAGCAGTGCCTTAGACCGCTGCGCCACTCGGGAGCATGTAATTGCAGGGTACAGTGACATTTGTAAGTGCTGAACTCCAACAGTTCAGGTCAAAAAGAGAAATTAATTATTAAAAAACCCATTTACAACTGTAACAATGATAGATCTCCATTGGGGGACAGTATTTGTCTGTCTGCTTAAGCTCAAGTTCATTTCGGTTTTAGTACAGGAATTGCACCCCCAGTGCAGTCCTGAAGTTATTGCTTTAAAACGTAATAGACAGACCTCTGTTACTGACTGTCAAAATAAATCCTTTCTGCTTTGTTCTCATTTCCTCCTCCTTCCTGTTCAGGCTCCCTGACGGATGGACGCAAGTTTGACTCATCCCGTGACAGTGACAAGCCCTTTAGGTTTAAAATAGGAAAACAGGAAGTGATCCGTGGCTGGGACGAGGGAGTCGTGCAGGTGGGTGTACTGTGCAGATGTCTCTGGTGTCTGTCTGCCTCTAATTCTAGGAAGTACATGAGAAGGGTTCTGACTTGCCCAGTAAAATAAAAAATACAAATTATTGTGATTATTGTGCCATTGTAATTGTTTGTAAGCTTTTGTAGTCAAATTAATTTATGAATGTATGCTATCTATTTGTTGTTTGTATGCTGTTCTTTGTATGCCATTTTAATATTTGATAATTAACCAATGATATTAGGCCACTCTTGGCCATGATTACAGACTACTGTGTCTTTTGACACTACATTAACGAGTCATCCCGCAGTGTTTGTGATTATACCCTGATGAAGACAGCTTGGCTGTCGAAACGTTGGTAATTACATTTTTGCATCTGAGCTCCTAGAGTGTGCGGCTCTCTTTCATTTTCAAGATCATTTTCAAGATCATTGCTAGACAACCATTTTCAGGTCTTGCCATAGGTTTTCAATCAAAACTGTAAATCCGCCACTCAGGAACATTCACTGTCTTGGTAAGCAACTCCAGTGTAGATTTGGCCTTGTGTTTTAGGTTATTGTCTTGTTGAAAAGTGAATTAATCTCCCAGTGTCTGGTGGAAAGCGGACCGAACCAGGTTTTCCTCTAGGATTTTGCCTTAGCCCCATTCCGTATATATATTTTTTATCCTGAAAAAACTCCCCAGTCCATAACGATTACAATCATACCCATAACATGATGCAGCCACTACTATCCTTGAAAATATGGAGAGTGATAGTAATATATTGGATTTGCCCCAAACATAACACTTTGTATTCAGGACAAAAAAGTGAATTTCTTTACCAAATCTTTTTTGTAGTTTTACTTTAGTGCCTTGTTGCAAACAGGATGCATGTTTTAGAATATTTATTTTGTACAGGCTTCATTATTTTTACTCTGTCATTTTAGGATAGTAGTTTGGAGTAACTACAATGTTGATCCATCCTCAGGAGAACTATCACAGCCATTAAACTCTAACTGTTTGTTTTTAAAGTCCCCATTTGCCACATTGTGAAATCCCTGAGGTATTTCCTTCCTCTCCGGCAACTGAGGAAGGACGCCTGTATATTTGTAGTGACTGGGTGTACGTCCAAAGTGTAATTAATAACTTAACTATGCTCAAAGGGATATTTGTTTGCTTATTTTTTAACCATCTATCAATAGGTGCTCTTTGCGATGCATTGGAAAACCTCCCTGGTCTTTATGTTTGAAATTCACTGCTTGACTGAGGGACCTTAGAGATAATTGTATGTGTGGGGTACAGAGATAAGGTAGTCATTCAAAATGCATGATAAACACTTTCACACAGTGACTCCATGCAAATTATGTGACTTGTTTATAAGCAAGTTTTTACTCCTGAACTTATTTAGGCTTGCCATAACAAAGGAGTTGAATACTTATTTCAGGTTTTCATTTTTAATACATTTGTAAACATTTCTATAAACAACTCCACTTTGACATTATGGGGTATTCTGTGTGTGTGTGTTGGGGCTCAATAACAAAAAAAACATCGTCATCAATTTTAAATTCAGGCTCTAACGCAATGTGGGAAATGTCAAGGGGTGAATAGATTATCCAGAGGAAACACATTTCAAATTGCTTGATGAATTTAACTGTTCCAGGTACAGCCTTCCATTTCTGTAGGAAGATGGTTTTCATGCATAGCAGTGGCGTAAACATACTTGATAGTACTACTTAAGTAGTTTTTTTTTGGGGGGGGGGGTATCTTTGTTACTATATTTTTGACAACTTCACTTTCTTCATTACATTCCTAAAATAAAATCACTTTTTCCCCCTCCATACTTGTTACATTTTGAATGCTTAGCAGGATAGGAAAATGGTCAAATTCATGCACTCATCAAGAGAACATCCCTCTGATCTAATGGACTCAAACACACATGCTTCGTTTTGTAAATTATATTAGAGTGTGCCCCTGGCTATTTGTAAATAAAATGGTGCTGCCTGGTGTGCTTAATATAAGGAATTTGAAAATCTTTATGTTTTTTATACTCAAGAACAGTATATTTTAGCAATTACATTTACTTTTGATACTTAATTATATTTAAAAACAAATACTTTTACTGGGACACTAACTTTTACTTGATTAATTTCTATTAAAGTACTTTTACTCAAGTATGACAATTGGGTCATTTTTCCACCACTGATACATAGTGTTATCTGAACAAAGGGCATGCTTGGTGCGGTCTATAAAACACTGAAGTAGTTTCATGCACCATGGGGCAGTGCACACAGTCTGCCCTCTGTTTTACAGCCATGTGATGTATAGCTGCAACATATTTAAAAGGGAGATATGTGCAACAGGAGGGAGAGACTGAGACCTTGCGTACCTCAAAGCATTTCGTCTGGGCTTTTGACAGGAAGTTGATTAGGGAAACATTCAGATGTACCCATATTAGTCTTCGTTGTGGGGGCTAGGTATTCTCCCAGCAATGGCACTCTTCCACAAGAGCCTTTGGCATTTTCATCAGAGTCACCACACTTACAGCATGACAAACACCTCCCACACACAATCCTCTGTTTAGTATTCAAACAGTGAGCATCTGGGCTTGGGTGAATTGCTGCTTAAGTCCAACCAAAAAGTGATTCATAATTAATAAGATTTGAGCAAAAGGTTGTCAACAGTGTCAATGAATGTTTCTCACGAAAATGAACCATAGCTTATCTCTGCCTATGTCCTCTCTCCCTTGTCCTGAAGATGAGTGTCGGTCAGAGGGCCAGGCTGACCTGCTCGCCTGACTTCGCTTACGGGGCGAAGGGTCACCCGGGGATCATCCCACCCAACGCCACCCTCCTCTTTGATGTTGAGCTACTAAGCCTTGAATGAAGCATCCCCACTACCTATTTTCTTTATTTAAAAATATTGTAAGTACTTTTTGAAGATTTTCTAATTGTTATGTTATTCTCAGTTGAGGTAATGGTACAAATGCATCTAGTATACAGGACTGAACCACGCAAACATCTGGTATGGTTTTAGCAATGGTTTCAATCTCATTCCTTTCTCCTCTGCCTTTGCAGGTCACTTCCAACCTTGGAAACATATAGAGAAGATAAGAGTCTACACTTGATTCTATAAGAGGCTTGAGTCTATTGTTCCAACACTTTGGTCAATATTTTATCCATGTATACACAATCTGTGTTTTTGTCAGTAGCGAGGTTTCCATCCAATTGGTGACAGATGACAGTATATTCATGCGAATATTCTAAAATCTAGATTTACTCACCAGAGATGCGTGATGACGTAGTGCACATAATTACTGTTGCAGCTAATTTCCCATATACCAATTTTTTTTTTGAAAGAAAAAAATGGGTTTCCCATGCATTTTTAACTGTAATTATGTTTTTTCCCACAAATGTTGCATTATAGTAAATGTGCCCACTCTGGTATTGGCACATGTGCTCTAGCCAACAGTTTACAGATACAGTGTGGGTATAGCCTACAAAAGAGCTAGATTATATGTATATATTTTTCAAACGGCAGCCAAGCATCCATCATAATGTCACCAGAATTAGACCCTCAATATTTATTGAAAGGAGCATCAAGCTAATCACAGTGCACTTTCACCACCCTGTGAAGTTCATTATAACTGATTTTATTTGTAGCCTAATAAACTGCATGCTTTCCCGAGTTGTGGGAGGACCACGCAACATATCATCACGTGACTTCGAGATTATGGTTATCAATATTTGTGCATAAAAGCAATTCCATTGCCATTTCTCGCATAATACATTTTACTGACACATAAAGATCCCACCTTGTGAAGCGTATTTTGTTTTGTCGACATTTGGAAAGTTCACAGAAAAATGTACTGTTTCCACCAGGCCTGTGACATTTTCTAACCGACATAAAAAGGTTGGATGGAAACCTTGTTACTCAGTTATTTTTTTTATTTCAATTCACCCTCTTAAACACCTATGAGCCATAACCTTAAAAATCTTGATGTTCTTATTCTTTAATTTTTGAATTGTGCTTTACTTTTCTTTGTTTATCAAATTATTGGTTGTGCATGGTTATGAGTAATACAAAATACCAATGAAATATTAGCAGCGACATTCATCTGTTTGTAAGAGTACCTATTACTAACATGGAGGGCTGGTGCTTGAGTAAATCTTAAAGGGGAAAATGCACTTAAACTTATTTTTTTAGTCCATTGTTGATTCAGTCCCAAAAATGTTTTGCACATCAAGTTTCAAGATATTGCACTTTCAAGAAACAAAGTGTCACCGGCCATATCATGATTATGAAAATGCTTAGATTTGTTTTTGAGTGGATTTTCTCTTTTTTTTTTAACTGAGGAACAAAATTAAAAGAATATGAAAGCACATATTTGCATCCATACCTCTCCCAGCTGAAAGTAGAACAAATATTAATTGATTTGGTTTAGTGTAATGTTGAGTGGCATAAGTGTAGTAAAATATTGAGTTGTGGGATACTTAAAATAAGAACTTTGTTTGATACGTAATTTATTCAGACCTTTCATAGTGATTCTTTCATTTTGATTGTTAATTGTATTAGGAGCTAGTGAGCATTCTGCACAGGGGGAACTAGTACAGTAGACAATTATTGTATCCTATGTGTGCCTCTCTTCACCAGACACACAACCACAAACTAGCCCGGTCTACATGTTAATAATATCCTGATCTATAGGTGTTAATGCCTTGCATTTGAATCACTTTTTCTTTCCAAGTCAAATCTTTAACCCCACTGAGAGCTTTAAACATATTAGTGCAAAGATGGGGGAACTGTATTGATCCAGTTTTCGGGCGCGCGCAGGTCGAAGAGAAACCTCTTAGTTTACTTAGCAGTGGATATGATCAAATGCAGCTAGTGCAAGTTAACATGTAACTAGATGGTTATCATCTACAACATTGCAGATATCATCTGGAGGCTTGAATACTGAGTCAGCGAGGCAAGGTAAAATATCACAAATAGAGCTAGATAAAGGCAGAAGAATAATATACTTCTTAATCTTAAACAGCTATAACCATCAGTCTTGTGTGTTTTTCCTGGTCATCACTCACTCGCTGTTAAGTTTTCCAAGGTCCCGACATCGGCATTAGCTGTTCTGCTAGGTTTTTTTTTATTTGTCGGGAAAGTGACCTTTGATGGTCAACAGAAAATGGCTCTGTTAGTATACTTTCATTAGTTGGAGTAGTGATTATGCTTTTCTTAGAAGTGAAATGCCTGAATTTTGGGGTTGTGGAATCGATTGTCACCTCCCCCAACTTATTTTGTTTCACAAATTGCCATTATATTTTTCCAGTGCCAACTTAATCGGCATCTGAATGACTTATACTGTACCTGTAATGTAAAGTAATTATTTTGTCAGTGTCATTAGTAAGACTGACCACATTGCCTAAATGAAATGCTGTGTTGTTGTAGTCTGGTGACAGAGGCATCCATGTTTTATATCACATTAAATAAAGCCTGTTGAAATAATGTTAATTTTATTATTCAGAAAGCACTTTTTCAGATGCTAGCCATCATTGTTCTTGATGTTACAGCTTTCTAGGTGTGTGGCACAAATGGTCCTCCTATGTATTGTCTATTTGTGTGCCGAGTTACATACGCAGGCAAAACCAATGATGAAATAAAAAAAAATGTGCCGTTGCAACAGTGATCTCTAAGCTGCTTTGGAAAAAACTATATATATATTTCCCCTTTTAGGTCTCTGTGATGTCAATGGTAGGGCATATTGGGTATCTGGTTGTCAGGAAAAAGTGGGACATTGGTGGTAGACTATACTGTTGCGCTGATATATGGGTATGCATACATTTGATTTATCCTGAGTCAATTAATGGATTATCTGGCATCAAGGATAAAACCATTTTAAAGTATCAGTGTTGAATTAGTCTGCATTGTCTCTCTCTAGCAAAATAAACAAGCAGTGGCATTGGCTTCAATGTCCAGAGTTCAGTTTGAGGGGAATAAAATATACAGGTAACTTCCAAAATAAAGGAAACGCTTGAGTAAATGAGGGAAACAAAGTATATTGAAAGTTATTAATGAAGCAATTAAAAAAAAAAAAAAACGTCCCATCATGCTTAGGGTCTTGTATAAAAATGCCTAAAATGGCTAAAAGTGACTGCGTGCACAGATCTTAACCCAATTGAACATTTCTGGTATATTCTGGAGCAGTGCCTAAAACAGTGTTTATGGAAAACAAAACACCAAATTATGGAATTTCTTGTGGAAGAATGGTGTTATAGACAGTCTCCTGGTGGCCCAATGCTCTATTATGGCACTTTATGTTGGGTTTCCTTTATTTCGGCAGTTACCTGTATAAACTATCAGTCATAGCAAGCCTATGGCTACACAGGCAGCCCAAATCTGATCTTTTGCCCAATTACTGGCAACATTTCTGATCTGATTGGACAAAAGACCCATTCTTGGCAAAATATGAGAATTAGACTGCCTGTGTAAACGCAGCCATAGAGGAGTGGCATCATTATCCCACTGTGCACTACTCAGTTGTCATACTACTTGAGTGAAATTAAAGATGCCTTAATATAAAATTACTAAAGTGAAAGTCTTCCAGTAAAATACTACTTGAGTATAAGTAGGCTATCTGGTTTTAAATGTACTTAAGTACAGTGGTGGAAAAAGTACTCAATTGGCATACTTGAGTAAAAGTCAGTGCTATACATGAAATTCCTTAAATTAAGAAAACCAGACCGCACAATGTTCTAGTTTTTAAAACTTTATGGACAGCCATATTGCTGTCCTGCCTAAGCGTTCAGAATGTAACGTTTTGGGTGTCAGGGAAAAGGCATGGGTGTAAAAAGTATATATATTCTTTAGTAATATAGTGGAGTAAAAGTTAATGTTGTCAAAAATCTAAATAGTAAAGTAAAGTACAGATACTACCACTTACTACTTAAGTAGTACTTCAATGTATTTTTGCTTAGCTAGTTACTTTACACCACTGATTTCTAGCCTATGCTCATATTTTTCACCCATTTATAGTTCCTGTCTGAGCTAACGAAATGCACATATTCTGTCTATAACCACCCCAGATTTCTCAATTTCAACATGCTGTACTTGCAAAGATATTCATCATACATTCATTATGTAGCTAACTATTGCTTCGGGTAAGTAATAATCTTGTGACAAAATCAACAGCAGCTGCTAGGCGGTCATTGGTTTACGTCACAAGTGATTGATTTGCGTTTGTCGACCAGGAAATGAGCGGTGAGGTGACTCAGAATATCACTCTATCGCTCAGGAATACCACTTCTCAGCAGCAGTGGTGTCGTCCAAAGTACGCAGCAAAAAAGGAGAAGTGTATTGGAACTATATTCGGAGGTTTTTCAAATATATTGACAACCAAAACGTTTAAGGTGAGTTTACATATTTCTAACCACATCTCCCGTTAGCTAGCGTATCTAATTTAACTAGCTAATGTAATTGCAATCGAATTTAAATAATGAATAAGGGATAATATAGCGAGCTACCTATCTAACTTTACCTGTTATCGAAGCAAGGTTGTGATTGGTATAGTCAAGTTAGTGTTCACCAGCGATGTGTTAGCCAAGATTAGATGAACAAAGAATGTTGTCTTGATAGTTAGCTAACTGTCAAACCTAGCTAGTTACTACTAGTTACTGTTTAGCCACAACTTTGTTTTTTTAGCTGATTAAGTCCCATAGTTTAGCTAGCAAGTAACAGTTAGTTAACTAACTAACCACGTTTGCTATCTAGCCAGCTAATAATATATGTGCCGTCTATATGGTGTCAAATTGTTAGTCATATTAAGTAATGCTATTAAAGTTAGCCTAGCCAGTGAAGTAGCTAACTAGCTAGCTAACAAACTAGATAGCTAACTAGCTAGTTAACGATAACTGTCGATGTTTACAACTGTTCAAATCAATGTTTCAAACCCCCTACTCGTGATATTATCTGATTTCTTGACACATTCTGGAGAATGTAAAATGTCACACTAGAGATGTGTGTAGAGCTGTAACCTAGCTCCAGAGCCATATTAACGTTAAGAGAGTTGGGACAACTTTTAGAATGTTGAGTATTGTTCTTATTCTAGACATTCGGTTCCATAGCATTGTTTAAATATCCCCCATGTAATGTTAATGGGGAGTTAACATGGCTGCCATAAAATGTTCATGTATCATCCAGAAACCGCATTGGCCCAACTCTAAATACATATCCATATATTACAGGGATCTAACTAGAGCTAGCTGTAACCATGCTTAGGAAAATGTGGTTAATAATAGGTTCAAGTTTGGCACAATGTCTACCTTGTTTTAGAATAATATCAGTCACCCTCTAGACACTGAAACAGGTTTATTGATATGTTTATGCTATGGTGCAGTAGGGCTTCGAAGGAGAAGATTTGGTATATACTGGTTGAAAAAGAGGGTGAGTGCTGCCATAGTGGTGCACTGGACATAACAGTTCAAACACAAGTTATAACAGACCTTGTGATCATTGTCATAGTTTTCCTCCTCCCCTGCTCTCTCTAGCCATGATTACCACAGCTCCCTTTCTCAACCATGTCAATAGACCAGAATACGTTGCCAAGGGGATACCATTCCTCATGCATCTTGCCAATTCGTTCAGGCTCAAGGAAGTGCTGAAATGTACCCCTCTGTTTGTTGCTGCTGCTGGACATATCGGGGTAGTGGCTAGACCAAAAGCCAGTTTACAAAAATGGATGTTGGTATTTCCTGCAGAGTGACGGAAGTTGCATCACTCAGGATATTTTTTTTGTCAGAAACACATTGTTCTTCTGTCCCTATTTGAGTCTCAAAGTTAGTCTATTCTTGTTAAGAAATTCCACCCACATCAGTCCTAAAAAAAACCTTGTAGATCCTAGTTGAGGATGAAAATGTTATTTTCCAAGCTTACCTGGGAATAACCCAGGCCCGGTTTCTGAATGGGTGAAGGCGATAGAAGGAACAGTTGAGATGAGAACCTGGAAAGTGCCTTGGTGCTCAATGACATAATGGAGTGTTTGTCTCCCTGGTCTGTGAATGGGATGCGTAGTGTAGTCTGGGCCTGAGCAGGAAGTTTCTCAGTAATGTAATTGTGGTCGGCATGTTTAGATTGGCTCTGGGATTGTGCTGAATGTTCACATTGTTGTGCTTATTTTTATCCGTATTACTGTGTAGTAGTGTCAACTAGTTAGTAGTGTTATGTCTTTTCACAATTGTGTTTTTTTTGTATAATGGTCTTTTAGCGGAACAAGGATTTGGTTGTATTCATTTGGCAGTGTTATGCATGTAGGAGTAAGTGTAATTTGCATCAATGTTGTGGGATATGATTTATACATGTGTAGGAGTGTTATTTTCCTTCTAAGTAAGCTGTGTGTTGTATCGTTTTTAAAAAATTCATTTAGTCGTGGTCATGGTAAGTGTATCATTGCCTACCTCTAAGTTCCCATTTCCTGTTCCTAGCATATAGCAGATCTTGTGATCTTTTCACTGTCAGTAATAGAGAAGTGACAAAGGAACAGCACTTTTTGGACTTTTCCTTTCTCAACCATATTCTAATGAATAAGTTGTTCAATGTACACATACACCAACACCTTCATCAGAAAAGCACAATTGTAAATCAATCAATCAAATTGATTTATAAAGCCCTTTTTACATCAGGTGATGTCACAAAGTGCTGTACAGAAACCCAGACTAAAACCCCAAACAGCAAGCAATGCAGGTGTAGAAGCATGGTGGCTAGGAAAAACTCCCAAGAAAGGCTGGAACCTAGGAATAAACCTAGAGCGGAACCAGGCTACGAGGGGTGGCCAGTCCTCTTTTAGCTGTGGGGGGTGGAGATTATAACAGAACATGGCCAAGATGTTCAAATGTTCTTAATGACCAGCAGGGTCAAATAATAATCAGTGGTTGTAGAAGGTGCAACAGGTCAGCACCTCGGGAGTAAATGTCAGTTGGCTTTTCATAGCCGATCATTCAAAGTTTCTCTACCGCTCCTCTTGTCTATAGAGAATTGAAAACAGCCGGTCTGGGACAAGGTAGCACGTCCAGTGAACAGGTCAGGGTTCCATAGCCGCAGACAGAACCGTTGAAACTGGAGCTGCAGCACGACCAGGTGGACTTGGAACAGCAAGGAGTCATCAGGCCAGGTAGTCCTGAAGCATGATCCTAGGGCTCAGGTCCTCAGAGAGAGCGGGAGAATACTTTAATTCACACAGGACACCGGATAAGACAGGAGAAATCCTCCAGATATGACAGACTGACCCTAGCCACCCGACACAAACTATTGCAGCATAAATACTGGAGGCTGAGACAGGATGGGTCGGGAGACACTGGTTCGAATCCAGGCTTTATCACATCAGGCTGTGATTGGGAGTCCCATAGGGCATCGCACAATTGGCCCAGTGTTAAGCCTTAAAGGCAAGGTGTGTTATGTTGCATGATGATTAGTCATAAGTGACAGGGCTCGCACTCTTGGGCATGGTATCTACTTTAAACTCAGGGTTTGTTGAGTTTCTGTTATGCCCTGTGCTACAGCTGATCTCTATTTACACTGTATACTGAAAGTGTGTACTCAGTCATGATGTCATTCCCTCTTTCTCTGAGTTTCATGTCCCACCCTTTCCTATCTTTGCAACGAGTGAAATATAAGTGAGCTCTTAGTTGCTCATTACCTCTGGCTGTACCACTTCTAGTAAAAGGGAATTTGCACTGTCATCCTGTTTCCCTCGCTATTCATTTAGGCCTAGATCCATTAGTTTAGCTCTGTCTTCCTCAGCCATGTGATGGTAGTTTTCCATTATAATTTCTGTGGTATTTGTTTTCCAGCTTTGAGAGCGCAAGTACTTTGTCTTCATTCACTCTCAGTATGTTGCATCCCAGACCATACATCAGGCCTTTCACATACCAAGCAGATGCCACAACAAGCTTCTTCATATTTTTCCAGTGTTTGCTAATAGGTTTCAGTTTACCTTTCTTGGTTTTAGTACAGTTGCTATCAACTTTTTTTATGCCCGTCAATGTTTTTTTTCTTGATAGTAGATGACCAGCGATCAAACGCGGCTCATTGAGATATTTTGGCAGTGTGCTCGTTCAGTGGGGACAAGGCAGATAGCAGGCTGAGGCTTGCATAACATGTTTTCTAACCAACGAAGTGCCTGAGGGATGGCTGTGTGTGAACGATGACACATTCTGCCTGCTGTGTATGTTTTGACTGTTAGCTTTAGCCTTAGCTTATAGGCTACAGTCAGGCTGGGCTAGTTCTAGAACTAACCATTTAGAAACTGTGGATAATAAGGCTTTCTCTGACTTGTTTGTTTGGTCTTGTAGGCTGTGAGGTTTCTGACCACCCATCTACTCCTTAGCCTACATCACATCTTTCTGTTGCCATTAGCTACCTTTCGCTCTCTTTTTCATCTCACAATAATGAAAGGATGTGCAATGATAAATGGGTGCTGGATGGGCAGAAACGGATCATGGTGGATTAGTGGTGAAACACTTAATTGAAAAACAGGAATCTCATTAAGAGCTTTATGGTTCTGGAGTCCCAATGCCATTCCATGTCTGTCACACGGTCAGAGCTGTGTATGGTCACGGTCTATCGACAGACAGACCAACTGCTGTGCCCTCCAACAATTCTGTCTGTGTGGTCGCGACTCCATCGGGCTGTTATCTCAAATAGGCTTTCACCCTCTGGACCTGTCCTCACCCTAAATTTCAGCTATTGATTCTCATCAAAGGTTAGCAGTTGATGGGTGAGCTCCCATTTGTATTGATGCAGTTTTTACTCCTCACATGCCAACACTTAAACATTTTATTTTGTTTTTTTCCCACACAGAATGTCGCTGTATCCATCTCTCGAGGATCTTAAGGTGGACAAGGTCATGAAGGTAAGGCAAACCAAGTATCAGACAGAATATTCAACCATTTTGAAGTAGCCTACTCTGAGCTCCTCTCGGCTGATCAAGTTCTCTTCCTGATAACAATGAAGCTAGCGGGAGGCTAAAACCAAAACCAAAATGTAAATGAAATCAGCCTTGCTCTTTGTTAAAAGAGAGGAAGACAAATTGGAGTAGTACTCTGAAGCTTACGCCAAGGTGTTCTAGGGTCCATTACACTCTCTAGTGACGTTTTGTCTTCCAAATAAATGTTCTAATGGATATCAGTCCAGCTGCATATTATTGTAAGGTGGGACAACGTTATTACCTTCCCTGTTTTTTCACTTCCAAGAAGAATGAAGTGGCTGTTCTTAAAAGATTTGTACTTATTTGCATTTGCTAGCTTAATGGTATTGTGTGTGTGTGTGGATGGATAGCCGGGGGAGAAGTCCTCTTATACTGTAAGAGTTGTATTGAGTTTCAGTATGACAACTTAATACACTGCTCTACTGTCTTTCTCCCTAGGCCCAAGCCCAATTTGCCCATACCACTGCTACCCCAGCCATCGCTGAGGGGACCTACCAGCCGCAGGCTGCTGGCCTGGGGATGCCATCAACAAGTAGGTCCCTGGCTCTGATATGCCTCTAATCACACTTTGAAGATCACATACCATATTTGATAATTCCCCGTTTGTTACCTTCCTGCAGACCAGGACCCATATTCACAAAGCATCTCAGAGTAGGAGTGCTTATTTAGCATATGTTTTGTCTTTTAAATCATAATAAGAGCGGGACCTTATCCTAGATCAGCACTCTGAAATGCTTTGTGAACACGGGCCCTGATCTCTCACTTTCTCCCTACTCTTTTGTCACTTGGTTTCCCTCCATCTTTGTCTCTGGTGGTGGTCTTCCCTGAATCAGTCTATTCTTAGAGCAGGCAGACATTTGCCCTCTATTGTGTTTTGTGGTATTGAGGGGAAATAGATAAATGCATAGAGAGAGGATGGGAGTGAGATGGGGTCTTGGGCCTACCAGGGGAGTGAATGTAATTTCCCTCAACTCCTACTCCGTGGCTCTCACTCCTCTCAGCCTCAGGGTCTTTGAGTGAGGGTGAAATGGGCAGGGAGACCACAGTGTGTACTCCCTCAATGCACAAGTCCGAATGGGGGAGGATGATGCAGGAGTACAAGCTAAAAGGAAAGTAGAAGATGGACAGGGGGCCCAGAGGGAGGAAAATGTGTTTTTTTTCTGCTCTTTTTCACTTGTTCTCCTCTTTCACTCTTGCTCTCTCTTGCCGGTTCTCTCTCAGGATGGAATGTCCTCTGGGCTTTTGTTTTTTCCAGTGGAGCTAGTTTAGGGTTGCCATGGAGAAGGCTGGCCGAGCAGCAGGGCTGAGAAGGGGGGGAGGGGTGTTTTTTTCTCAGGCCTGAAGGGGACAGACTGGAAAGGAGGTGAAGGAAATGGCCTTGGCATCATCACTGGACTACAGGTCAAACACAGCTCCCACTCCTGCTCCCTCTTCATAGGAAGAGGTTGTAATGATGCGTGTAGGCGGTGGTTGGGTGAATCGCTGTCTGCAAATCCCTCACACACAGCATCTGTGGTCTGTGTGTGGGTGGTGGTCTCTGTGTTCCTTTGCTTGAACCAAAAATGGTGCCCTATAGCCAGTATGACTTTTATGCTTGTCTACTGTTTGACTGTCTCTGTCTTATCATATCAGTCTAAACAGGATGCACCTGAGCTCAAATTCGAGTTTCATAGCAAACGGTCTGAATACAAATGTATTTTTGTGTTTTATTTGAAATACATTTGCTAAAATGTATTTAAGCCCTTATCCACATAGGCTGACCATGTCTTTGCATCTGTGTACAATTTGTATGTATGTGCTTTTCCTTTCCACCTATCCCACTGTGCTCTGGGTGTGGGTTTGACATAGCACAGGTCTCCTGTTCACTGGACAGGTGCAATACTCTGAGGGCAAGAGCCGAAACATGTTGGTTTTACTTAATAAATTAGATATACTTCTATTGTCCTCCAAGAGTTGCTGAATCTCCTCTCTACTTCAGTTTTCTCCTCAATTCATGCACCTTGTTTGGAGAGAGAGAGGTTGCGGCAGTGCGGGTACTCCAGCCCAGTCTGCTCCTGCCAGAAAAGTGGAACAGGGAAACAGCCTTTTCTTTCAGAGCCATGAAGAGAGGGAGTCCTGTCAGGAACTGAGAGCTGTGCTAAAGCACAGCAGCCAGGTTATTAGTAGCATTCCTCCAGAGCAGCTCAAGACTAACCCTGCTTTAGTGGTCAGTGTGACTGAATACAACTCATCACAATGTAGGAGTGTTCAATGCCTCTTATTGCTCATTATGTAAATATTGTAACACATACCGACTGAAGAGACATACAGAAAATGTTTTTTTTGTCAGTATTGTGTTCTGATTGGTTCACTTCTGAATATCGCATGTTTATTTTAAGGGGGTAGTCGATGCAAAATGTATATTGAGTCAAATTCCCCTGACCCTTGTCTGAAGGCCCATAGGGACAAAATCCACATTAAGCCATTGATTACTTTTGCCACAGCCAGGAGTCATAATTAGCATCGTCCAAATGATTTATTGTATTCATGTGTTTTTCCTCCTCTAGCCCTGTACCCTAATCTGGAGGATCTGGGAGAGTACATGGGCCTGAGCCTCAACAGTGATGAGGTGCAGAGGAACATGGCCCTGGTGCCCATGGCAGACAATGTAAGTATCGTGGGTAGTTTTAATCCACCAAGCACTACGAGAGAGAGCCCACCTCTTGTTGGTGTATGTCAGATGTGTTTTTGTGAAGGATGTCACTGGTGATCTCGGTCAGAAGTGTTTTCTCTTCATTGGCTGAGTGAGGGATAAGGGGAGTTCTCTGTGGATGCCTGAATATTATGTAAAGTCTATCTGATGCTTAGATGTCAGACAGAGGACCCCAGTTCCATCAGGCCAGCTCACACAACACATCCTGTTCGTCTCTAGTGAAGACACCGCCTCACAGAATAGGTTGCATTCAAAAGGGTATTCGGAAGTGCAGCTAGTAAATTCAGCGGATGTAGTTAGTAAATGCAAACCACAAGGCTTCAACAAGAGATGTATGGTACTAAACCCCCCCCCGGTACATATTTTGTCAAGAGTTGTACAAGAATTAGACGTGTAGCCTAGTTTTTTGAGGGGGAGGCAGGAGGGACATTGGTTTTGAAGGCGCTATGAGACTGAGTCATAGAAGACTCTTTAGAAACCAGAGTGCTGTGTAGCACTGTGTTCCAAGAGCACCACTGACTCACTCGGCAGCAGCCTGGAGTGTGAGTGGGTGAGGCCTCTGCTCCCCCTCAGTGTGTAGGCCAGTGTGTGTGGGTGAGCTCTCATAATGCCCAGTATTATGTCCACTCACATTTAGTTCTCTTATTCACTTTAGAACACCAAAAAGAAGATTCAAGAAAATGCCAAATAAACAATGCAGATTTAGTCTAACATATGAGTGAGAGAACAAGAAGTCATGTCAAAAGCAGGTCTTATCATCTTTATTAAGTTCTAGGTGGTTTAATCCTCCTGGCTTAGCAAGTGGAAGTTTTCCAGGTGATGCTGGGAATTGAATCTACACTGAACAAAAATATCAAGGCAACATGTAAAGTGTTTGTCCCATGTTTCATGAGCTGAATAAAAGAGCCCCAAAATGTTCCAAATGCACACCAAGCTTATTTTTCTCAAATGTTGGTAATTAGCATTTCTCCTTTGCCAAGATAATCCATCCACCACAGGTGTGGCATATCAACAAGCAGATTAAAATGAATGATCATTACAAATCTATTTTTTTTTGTCACACATGGTTAGCAGATGTTAATGCGAGGTAGCGAAATGCTTGTGCTTCTAGTTCCGACAATGCAGTAATAACCAACAAGTAATCTAACTAACAATTCCTAAACTACTGTCTTATACACAGTGTAAGGGGATAAAGAATATGTACATAAGGATATATGAATGAGTGATGGTACAGAGCAGCATAGGCAAGATACAGTAGATGGTATAGAGTACAGTATATACATATAAGATGAGTATGTAAACAAAGTGGCATAGTTAAAGTGGCTAGTGATACATGTATTACATAAGGATGCAGTCGATGATAAAGAGTACAGTATATACGTATGCATATGAGATGAATAATGTAGGGTAAGTAACATTATATAAGGTAGCATTGTTTAAAGTGGCTAGTGATATATTTACATCATTCCCATCAATTCCCATTATTAAAGTTGGGTCAGTGTGTTGGCTGTTTAACAGTCTGATGGCCTTGAGATAGAAGCTGTTTTTCAGTCTCTCGGTCCCAGCTTTGATGCACCTGTACTGACCTCGCCTTCTGGATGATAGCGGGGTGAACAGGCAGTGGCTCGGGTGGTTGATGTCCTTGATGATCTTTATGGCCTTCCTGTAACATCGGGTGGTGTAGGTGTCCTGGAGGGCAGGTAGTTTGCCCCCGGTGATGCGTTGTGCAGACCTCACTACCCTCTGGAGAGCCTTACGGTTGAGGGCGGAGCAGTTGCCGTACCAGGCGGTGATACAGCCCACCAGGATGCTCTCGATTGTGCATCTGTAGAAGTTTGTGTGCTTTTGGTGACAAGCCGAATTTCTTCAGCCTCCTGAGGTTGAAGAGGCGCTGCTGCGCCTTCTTCACGATGCTGTCTGTGTGAGTGGACCAATTCAGTTTGTCTGTGATGTGTATGCCGAGGAACTTAAAACTTGCTACCCTCTCCACTACTGTTCCATCGAAGTGGATAGGGGGGTGTTCCCTCTGCTGTTTCCTGAAGTCCACAATCATCTCCTTAGTTTTGTTGACGTTGTGTGAGGTTATTTTCCTGACACCACACTCCGAGGGCCCTCACCTCCTCCCTGTAGGCCGTCTCGTCGTTGTTGGTAATCAAGCCTACCACTGTTGTGTCGTCCGCAAACTTGATGATTGAGTTGGAGGCGTGTGTGGCCACGCAGTCGTGGGTGAACAGGGAGTACAGGAGAGGGCTCAGAACGCACCCTTGTGGGGCCCCAGTGTTGAGGATCAGAGGGGAGGAGATGTTGTTACCTACCCTCACCACCTGGGGGTGGCCCGTCAGGAAGTCCAGTACCCAGTTGCACAGGGCGGGGTCGAGACCCAGGGTCTCGAGCTTGATGACGAGCTTGCAGGGTACTATGGTGTTGAATGCCGAGCTGTAGTCGATGAACAGCATTCTCACATAGGTATTCCTCTTGTCCAGATGGGTTAGGGCAGTGTGCAGTGTGGTTGAGATTGCATTGTCTGTGGACCTATTTGGGCGGTAAGCAAATTGGAGTGGGTCTAGGGTGTCAGGTAGGGTGGAGGTGATATGGTCCTTGACTAGTCTCTCAAAGCACTTCATGATGACGGAAGTGAGTGCTACGGGGCGGTAGTCGTTTAGCTCAGTTACCTTAGCTTTCTTGGGAACAGGAACAATGGTGGCCCTCTTGAAGCATGTGGGAACAGCAGACTGGTATAGGAATTGATTGAATATGTCCGTAAACACACCGGCCAGCTGGTCTGCGCATGCTCTGAGGGCGCGGCTGGGGATGCCGTCTGGGCCTGCAGCCTTGCGAGGGTTAACACGTTTAAATGTCTTACTCACCTCGGCTGCAGTGAAGGAGAGAAGGCATGTTTTCGTTGCAGGCCGTGTCAGTGGCACTGTATTGTCCTCAAAGCGGGCAAAAAAGTTATTTAGTCTGCCTGGTGCAGATTGACTGTAGACCCTGCCACATGCCTCTTGTGTCTTGAGCCGTTCAATTGAGATTCTACTTTGTCTCTGTACTGACGCTTAGCTTGTTTGATAGCCTTGCGGAGGGAATAGCTGCACTGTTTGTATTCGGTCATGTTACCAGACACCTTGCCCTGATTAAAAGCAGTGGTTTGCGCTTTCAGTTTCACGCGAATGCTGCCATCAATCCACGGTTTCTGGTTAGGGAATGTTTTAATCGTTGCTATGGGAACGACATCTTCAACGCATGTTCTAATGAACTCGCACACCGAATCAGCGTATTCATCAATGTTGTTATCTGACGCAATACGAAACATATCCCAGTCCATGTGATGGAAGCAGTCTTGGAGTGTGGAGTCAGCTTGGTCGGACCAGCATTGGACAGACCTCAGCGTGGGAGCCTCTAGTTTTAGTTTCTGTCTGTAGGCAGGGATCAGCAAAATGGAGTCGTGGTCAGCTTTTCCGAAAGGGGGGTGGGGCAGGGCCTTATATGCGTCGCGGAAGTTAGAGTAACAATGATCCAAGGTTTTTCCACCCCTGGTTGCGCAATCGATACGCTGATAAAATTTAGGGAGTCTTGTTTTCAGATTAGCCTTGTTAAAATCCCCAGCTACAATGAATGCAGCCTCCGCATAAATTGTTTCCAGTTTGCAAAGAGTTAAATAAAGTTCGTTCAGAGCCATCGATGTGTCTGCTTGGGGGGGGGGATATATACGGCTGTGATTATAATCGAAGAGAATTCTCTTGGTAGATAATGCGGTCTACATTTGATTGTGAGGAATTCTAAATCAGGTGAACAGAAGGATTTGAGTTCCTGTATGTTTCTTTCATCACACCATGTCTCGTTAGCCATAAGGCGTACGCCCCCGCGCCTCTTCTTACCAGAAAGGTGTTTGTTTCTGTCGGCGCGATGCGTGGAGAAACCCGTTGGCTGCACCGCTTCGGATAGCGTCTCTCCAGTGAGCCATATTTCTGTGAAGCACAGAACGTTAGTCTCTGATGTCCCTCTGGAATGATACCCTTGCTCGGATTTCATCAACCTTGTTGTCTAGAGACTGGACATTGGCAAGAAGAATGCTAGGGAGTGGTTCACGGTGTGCCCGTCTCCGGAGTCTGACCAGAAGACTGCCGCGTTTCCCTCTTTTTCGGAGTCGTTTTTTTGGGTCGCTGCATGCGATCCATTCCGTTGTCCTGTTTGTAAGGCAGAACACAGGATCCGTTGGTCGTACTGATGGTGAGTTGACGCTGATCTTATATTCAGTAGTTCTTCTCGACTGTATGTAATGAAACCTAAGATGACCTGGGGTACTAATGTAAGAAATAACACGTAAAAAAACAAAACTTCATAGTTTCCTAGGAACGCGAAGCGAGGCGGCCATCTCTGTCGGCGCCGGAAGTATGTGTACACAGGTGCACCTTGTGCTGGGGACAATGAAAGGCCACTAAAATGTTTTTTTTTCTCTCCACACAACACAATGCTACAGATGTCTCAAGTTTTGAGGGAGAGTGCAATTGACATGCTGACTGCAGGAATGTCCACCAGAGCTGTTGCTAGAGAATTTCATGTTAATTTCTCTACCAACGTCGTTTTCGAGAATTTGGCACTATGTCCAACCGGCCTCAGACCACAACTGCAGACCACGTGTATGGCATTGCGTGGCCGAGCGGTTTGCTGATGTCAACATTGTGAACAGAATTCCCCATGGTGGCGGTGACTGTTTTTCTGATCAACTCCCCTACCTTGTTTTTTAAGGTATCTGTGATTAAGAGATTAGGGCCTAATTAATTGATTTCAATTGACAGATTTTGTTATATGAACTCTAACTCATTAAAATCCTGTAAATTGTTGGGTTGCGTTTTTTATATTTTTGTTCAGTATACCTCCTCCCATGGACATTCCATTCCATCTCCAACTGCTTATTAATGTAGCATTCAATTCCACCCCTGCCATCTCTCTTCCAATCTCTGAATTCTCTCTCAATTTTATCTGCCTGTCTCTTCCCCCTCCCTCTACAGCAGGTGGCAGTGCCCTCAGGCATGGGCATCGGTGGCATGGTGAGTCCTGTGACTGGGTCAGACGTGGGGATCAGGAGGGCAGAGATCCGACCCGGTCTGCGTGAGATCATCCTCTGTAAGGACCAGGATAAGAAGGTCGGCCTGAGGCTGAGGGCCATCGACAATGTGAGTCATCATGATAGCGTTACCACCAGACTAAAGTTTGGGGTTATCTATCCTCAGGCCAGTCTATATCTGGGCCGCAGGCACTTGTTCTAAATCTGCCTAAGAAACTTAAATCCCCCCTAAAGCAATCGCTGAATATTTATTAAATAAGCAGTCGAGCCTATATAAATGTACAGTGCATTTGGAAAGTATTCAGACCCCTTGACTTTGTCCACATTTTGTTACGTTACAGCCTTATTCTAAAATGGATTAAATGATTTTCTTCCCTCATCAATCTACACACAATACCCCATAATGACAAAGCAAAAAACATTATTATTATTTTTTGTTGTTGAAAATATCACATTTACATAAGTATTCACACCCTTCACTCAGTACTTTGTTGGAGTAGCTTTGGTAGTGATTACAACTTCAAGTCTTCTTGGGTATGACGCTACAAGCTTGGCACACCTATATTTGGGGAGTTTCTCCCAAAGAGTTCAATCTTGGTTTCATCAGACCAGAAAATCTTGTTTGTCATGGTCTGAGAGTCCTTTAGGTGCCTTTTGGCCAACTCCAAGCGGGCTGTCATGTTCCTTTTACTGAGGAGTGGCTTCTGTCGGGCCACTCTACCATAAAGGCCTGATTGGTGGAGTGCTGCAGATGGTTGTCCTTCTGGAAGGTTCTCCCATCTCCACAGAGGAGCACTGTCAGAGTGACCATCGGTTTCTTGGTCACCTCCCTGACCACGGCCCTTCTCGCCCGATTGCTCAGGTTGACCGGGCGGCCAGCTCTAGGAAGAGTCTTGGCGGTTCCAAACTTCTTCCATTTAAGAATGATGAAGGCCACTGTGTTCTTGGGGACCTTCAATGCTGCAGAATTATTTTGGTACCCTTCCTCAGATTTGTCTCGACACAATTCCGTGGACCTCATGGCTTGGTTTTGTCAACTGTGGGACCTTATATAGACAGGTGTGGCTTTCAAAATAATTTCCAATCAATTTAATTTACCACAGGTGGACTCCAATCAAGTTGTAGAAACATCTCAAGAATGATCAATGGAAACAGGATGCACCTGAACTCAAATTCGAGTTTCATAGCAAACAGTCTGAATACAAATGTATTTTTGTGTTTTATTTTAAATACATTTGCTAAAATGTCTAAACTGTTTTTCGCTTTGTCAGGATGGGTATTGAGGGACATTTATTTAATCAATTATAGATTAAGGCTGTAACGTAACAAAATGTGAATATAGGGAAGGGGTCTGAATTCTTTACGAATGCACTGTATCTAATTTCCACTGCAGACCTAAGAGGAATCTGTTATTCCAGCAGGGGAGACTATGTAGTGTGTTAACTTCAGTGGAACATGTTGTATTTCCTCTCCTCCTCAGGGAGTGTTTATCCAGTTGGTTCAAGCCAACTCCCCGGCCGCCCTGGGGGGTCTGCGCTTCGGGGACCAGGTCCTCCAGATCAACGGGCAGAACTGTGCTGGCTGGAGCCTGGACAAGGCCCACAAAGTCCTGAAGGCTGCGGCCGAGACCCGCATCGAGCTCATCGTCCGGGACAGGTAAGGAGATGAAGCAGCACGTGTTGCACGTAGATGTAGACTGAGGGAAAGTGTCAGTAACATGCATGTCATTCTCTCCTGGCTCAAAGTTGAGGTGAGATTGACTGCATCACTATTGGTCTTTGTGCGAGGTGTTGATGTGTTGAAGGTACCAAACTGTCTGTTCAATCAGTTGGCACACAGTTTGGACACCCATCGGAACAGCACAAGACATGCAACCAGAGGTGTCTTCACAGTCCCCAGGTCTGTATTAACTACATGGAACTCTGCCACCCCAATCTAGCAATAAAACCAGTTTTAAAAGAACACCTTACTGTACAAAGGGGACTGTGAAGAGACCCATATGTTGTATTATAATTTGCACTGTACTATGTATTAGATCTAGATATTGTGTGTTTGTACTGATATGCAGGCTCTGTGTGATGTTTTAAATGTATGTATTTCAGTCCTTGACTAATGATGTTCTGCACGATGTCATGTGGACCCCAGGAAGAGTAGCTGATGCTTTTGCAGTGGCTAATGGGAATCCTAATGAATACCAAATGAATGACCAACATTTTAATCAAATGTAGTTTATAAAGCCCTTTTTACATCAGCAGTTGTCACAGTGCTTTACAAATACCTGGTCTGAACACCGAAACAGCTGAAGCAGAAGCACAATGGCTGGGAACAACTCCCTAGAAAGCAGGAATCTAGGAAGACCTCCAGAGAGGAACCAGTGTAGTCCAGTTTGATCACTTTCCTGGATTATGTCATGGGGTTTTGGTGTTTATCAGTATGTCTGGCCATTAGGGGGGATGCTAATAGATAGTGTAAATGTCCTTAGATGCTCTGTGCTGTGAAAATCTGACACTGTAGCTCTGGCTCCTCCTGCTGGACATATCACCACACTTGATGTACATTTTTGCTGTTAGGCTAATTTCTATCATCTTTTGAGAAACTGCATTCTGATCAAAGGACATGGTTAAAAAAAAAGGCCAAAAGTCTAAAGCAGGAAAATTAAAAGAATTGTCCTTGATAGAAAAGCAGCTTTAGGCCACTACCAACCCTAACCCATTTGAGAGATTTTAGTAGTAGCGCAGACCACTTTCTCCTAAGTGCCCTTCTTGAGCATTGAGTACCTAATTTGTCTTTGTTTGTGGTCTGACTTCAGGCCGTTCCAGCGTACTGTCACCATGCACAAAGACAGCTCGGGTCACGTTGGGTTCATCTTCAAGTCGGGCAACATCACTTCGCTGGTCAAGGATGGTTCGGCCGCTCGCAATGGCCTTCTGACCGGCCACTACATCTGTGAGATCAATGGCCAGAATGTTATCGGCCTCAAGGTCAGTTTTGACTTGTAACTGTTGACGGAGACTTCTCCATAATGATGAATGTGTCCGAAATTGTCTAATGTATACTAATACTCTGTTTATGTGCAGGACGCTCAGATCAAGGACATCCTGACCACCTCCCCTACAGCTATGACCATCACCATCATGCCCAAGTTCATCTACGAACACATGATCAAGAGGTAACCGGTCAGGAGCTGAGTGTCTAAGGAATAGCATTACACTGTTTCCTCAGATCAGTAACGCTGGTAAAATACTTAGCCATTTAGATTAATAGAATGTGTTTTTTGTTTTTAGAATGTCCAGCGGTCTCCTGCGATCAGCCATGGACCACTCTGTGCCAGAGGTGTGAGGACCAGAACGTGACCACGTTCTCCTGCAGGATGGTTCCCATTGGGCCCCTAAATGTCCAATGGGGTTCTTTCTCTTTCGAAAAAACCTCTTGTATCACAATCACCTTCATCGTAACAATAGTTATTCAATGTAGTTCCTTTTATACTTCAACCCTCTGTCTCTATTTACATTTCATCTTTTTATATGATCATTCTTGTAGTCAAGTATTACATTATGTATGTGGCATTGCATTGAGTACATTTATTTTAAAGATATGAACATTACCACGAGTCCAGAGCTTCCTCAAATATAGCATGGAAATGGATCATTGGCTCGTGAACTTTCACCCTTTGTGTCAAAATGCTGTAAAAGCCAATGACCCCCATGGTTGTTGATCGTTCCCCTATGCAGCTGGGGTGTTACGCTGGGCGGATCCACTAAGTGCACTTTCCACTTCCTGTTAGAGGTAGTCTTTCCTCTAACCATTTCAGTGTTTTCTTATTGTTCAAGTGGAGTCAAAATAAACTAGGAAGTATGGAGAAGTTAACTCTGGGAATTGATTTGTTTGATGCACAAAGTAATCAACAAATAAAACATATCTAGGGTTCAATCATGTTTAGTGCATATATTCTGTGATTGATGTGCACAGCGGTTCTCTGAATGTTCCTTTGCTGTTCGTTTGGTTGCTTTCTTTTCGTAATCCTTGATAAATCATACAGCCATCAATCTGAATGCTAGAATCTAAAAGTTTATATACAAAATAACTGTAAAACAAATAAATAATCCTTCTGTTCATTCATTCTGCTGTCCACTCAGTGTGTGCCCTCCCTTTACTCAGAGAGTATATGTCCCTTTTATTTAACTAGGCAAGTCAGTTAGGAACATTCTTATTTACAATGACGGACTAGTGGGTTAACTGCCTGTTCAGGGGCAGAACAACAGATTTGTACCTTGTCAGCTCAGGGGTTTGAAATTGCAACCTTCCGGTTACTAGTCCAACACTAACCACTAGGCTACCCTGCCGCCACATATCAACCTATTTACTCTAGTTTAGAACACCCATCTTCTGCCTTGTACAATTTTAGGTGATTTAATCCCTTTAAATTGGCCTTTGGACTACTAATAACCAGCCATAGTGTTTAGGTAATCTTGACAGTATTGCTTTAAAGTATGGATGGACTCGGGCCACATTCCTTCATATCGGGTTTCATACCTTCAACAGGTGACGTTATCCTTTTAAAGGCTGCCAGAACACAATAGTGGGAATGCCCATGAGACTTAAACCTAAACTCATTTTACAACAACTTTGTTAAATTCCTTCCATTTAGTGAAAACATTTGAAAGTACTTTGTGGATAACTGAACAGAAACACAAGTGTCAGTTTTACATCATGTGGTTTAATATGGGGCCTTTTGGTTTTGCTTTATACAGTATGGTGGGAGTGAAAATGCATCTGTACTCATGAACTGTGATGTCTGCACTGTACACACTATTGCCATTAAGATAACTGATCTATAGCTATTAATAATGATGGCTACTTGATCCCCATACAAGGCATTTAGGAGGGAAAATGTCCTTCAGGTAAAGATGTCTCATACCATCTTTGATATAGATCCCTTTACATCTAACAAATCTGACAATTAGACATATGATACTGCACATTCAATACAATACCCTCAAAGAGAAAATGTCATGATTTCCACCAAGATTGTGGGTTTCTCTGGGATATACAGTACAATCTCACATTAATGCACATGTACTGTCACTGACAACCTACCTCAGAGCAACAATACAGTGCTCTGAATTGGACTGAATGTATAAAAAACAGTATGAGGTACTAAGATATCTTCCATTCACATTGTAAAATAAAGATGAGTGACATGGATGTAGGATACAGTAACAACCCTGTTAAAACACTGCTTTCCAAACAAAACACTAGACGACCTCTTTATCAATGTCAACATTCTATACACACTGCTCAAAAAAAATAAAGGGAACACTTAAACACAATGTAACTCCAAGTCAATCACACTTCTTTGAAATCAAACTGTCCACTTAGGAAGTGGAATAGATGGAATAGACAACAGGTGGAAATTATAGGCAATTAGCAAGACACCCAATAAAGGAGTGGTTCTGCAGGTGGTGACCACAGACCACTTCTCAGTTCCTATGCTTCCTGGCTGATGTTTTGGTCACTTTTGAATGCTGGTGGTGCTTTCACTCTAGTGGTAGCATGAGACGGAGTCTACAACCCACACAAGTGGCTCAGGTAGTGCAGCTAATCCAGGATGGCACATCAATGCGAGCTGTGGCAAGAAGGTTTGCTGTGTCTGTCAGCGTAGTGTCCAGAGCATGGAGGCTCTACCAGGAGACAGGCCAGTACATCAGGAGATGTGGAGGAGGCCATAGGAGGGCAACAACCCAGCAGCAGGACCGCTACCTCCGACTTTGTGCAAGGAGGAGCACTGCCAGAGCCCTGCAAAATGACCTCCAGCAGGCCACAAATGTGCATGCGTCTGCTCAAACGGTCAGAAACAGACTCCATGAGGGCCCAACGTCCACAGGTGGGGGTTGTGCTTACAGCCCAACACCGCGCAGGACGTTTGGCATTTGCCAGAGAACACCAAGATTGGCAAATTCGCCACTGGCGCCCTGTGCTCTTCACAGATGAAAGCAGGTTCACACTGAGCACATGTGACAGACGTGACAGTCTGGAGACGCCGTGGAGAACGTTCTGCTGCCTGCAACATCCTCCAGCATGACCGGTTTGGCGGTGGGTCAGTCATGGTGTGGGTTGGCATTTCTTTGGGGGGGCCGCACAGCCCTCCATGTGCTCGCCAGAGGTAGCCTGACTGCCATTAGGTACCGAGATGAGATCTTCAGACCCCTTGTGAGACCATATGCTGGTGTGGTTGGCCCTGGGTTCCTCCTAATGCAAGACAATGCTAGACCTCATGTGGCTGGAGTGTGATAGCAGTTCCTGCAAGAGGAAGACATTGATGCTATGGACTGGCCCGCCCGTTCCCCAGACCTGAATCCAATTGAGCACATCTGGGACATCATGTCTCGCTCCATCCACCAACGCCACTTGCACCACAGACTGTCCAGGAGTTGGCGGATGCTTTAGTCCAGGTCTGGGAGGAGATCCCTCAGGAGACCATCCGCCACCTCATCAGGAGCATGCCCTGAGGCCACACACACTACTGAGCCTCATTTTGACTTGTTTTAAGGACATTACATCAAAGTTGGATCAGCCTGTAGTGTAGTTTTCCACTTTAATGTTGAGTGTGACTCCAAATCCAGACCTCCATGGGTTGATACATTTGATTTCCATTGATAATTGTGTGATTTTGTTGTCAGCACATTCAACTATGTAAAGAAAAAAGTATTTAATAAGAATATTTCATTAATTCAGATCTAGGATGTGTTATTTTAATGTTCCCTTTATTTTTTTGAGCAGTAATATATATATATAGCAATGACCTACAGGTATGTCCTAACGTAAGCCCCAATGACATACAGGTATGTCCTGACGTAAGCTCTAATGACCTACAGGTATGTCCTAACGTAAGCTCTAATGACCTACAGGTATGTCCTAACGTAAGCTCTAATGACCTACAGGTATGTCCTAACGTAAGCTCTCATGACATACAGGTATGTCCTAACGTAAGCTCTAATGACCTACAGGTATATCCTAACGTAAGCTCTAATGACCTACAGGTATATCCTAACGTAAGCTCTAATGACCTACAGGTATATCCTAACGTAAGCTCTAATGACTCCCAATGACCTACAGGTATATCCTAACATAAGCTCTAATGACTCCCAATGACCGACAGGTATATCCTAACGTAAGCTCTAATGACTCCCAATGACCGACAGGTATATCCTAACGTAAGCTCTAATGACTCCCAATGACCGACAGGTATATCCTAACGTAAGCTCTAATGACTCCCAATGACCGACAGGTATATCCTAACGTAAGCTCTAATGACTCCCAATGACTGACAGGTATATCCTAACGTAAGCTCTAATGACTCCCAATGACCGACAGGTATATCCTAACGTAAGCTCCAATGACATACAGGTATGTCCTAACGTAAGCTCTAATGATCTACAGGTATGTCCTAACATAAGCTCTAATGATCTACAGGTATGTCCTAACATAAGCTCTAATGACCTACAGGTATGTCGTAACGTAAGCTCTAATGACCTACAGGTATGTCCTAACGTAAGCTCTAATGATCTACAGGTATGTCCTAACGTAAGCTCTAATGATCTACAGGTATGTCGTAACGTAAGCTCTAATGACCTACAGGTATGTCCTAACGTAAGCTCTAATGATCTACAGGTATATCCTAACGTAAGCTCTAATGACTCCCAATGACCGACAGGTATATCCTAACGTAAGCTCCAATGACATACAGGTATGTCCTAACGTAAGCTCTAATGATCTACAGGTATGTCCTAACATAAGCTCTAATGACCTACAGGTATGTCGTAACGTAAGCTCTAATGACCTACAGGTATGTCGTAACGTAAGCTCTAATGACCTACAGGTATGTCGTAACGTAAGCTCTAATGACTCCCAATGACCTACAGGTATGTCCTAACGTAAGCTCTAATGACCTACAGGTATGTCGTAACGTAAGCTCTAATGACCTACAGGTATGTCCTAACGTAAGCTCTAATGATCTACAGGTATGTCCTAACGTAAGCTCTAATGATCTACAGGTATGTCGTAACGTAAGCTCTAATGACCTACAGGTATGTCCTAACGTAAGCTCTAATGATCTACAGGTATATCCTAACGTAAGCTCTAATGACTCCCAATGACCGACAGGTATATCCTAACGTAAGCTCCAATGACATACAGGTATGTCCTAACGTAAGCTCTAATGATCTACAGGTATGTCCTAACATAAGCTCTAATGACCTACAGGTATGTCGTAACGTAAGCTCTAATGACCTACAGGTATGTCGTAACGTAAGCTCTAATGACCTACAGGTATGTCGTAACGTAAGCTCTAATGACTCCCAATGACCTACAGGTATGTCCTAACGTAAGCTCTAATGACCTACAGGTATGTCGTAACGTAAGCTCTAATGACCTACAGGTATGTCCTAACGTAAGCTCCAATGACCTACAGGTATGTCCAAATGCAAAGTCCAGTGACTCCCAATGTGATTTGGGTAGTTCTTTTGAGCTATAAATAAATCCATCACCCTGATCATCTTTGTTGATGCTTAAAGCATTTCACACAAAAACAGTACACTTTGGGGAAAGGGTATTATCCCAAAGGACAGACACACTAACATCATAGCAGTGCATTACCAAATCAAATCAAGCATCCGATGGAGAGAGCTGGGCTTGTTAAAGTACTATGGTGGCAAGACCAGAACATCAGAAATCTAATTATGCTTCAAAACCCAGGAAAATAACAAGCAATTAGCAGACGGTAACTATAACATAAGCATGACCCGTTAGTAATTCACTTAACATCACAGACACACACATTACTGTTAAGCTTGTTTTGTTGTGCGTAGAGGTACATAATGAAGGGGTGTTGTTTGACTGTTCAAACACCAATGAAATTGCTTGAGAAATATCAAATAGTTCAGTACAGGTTTAACAAGCGATGTCTTTGTTTACACAGGTAGCCAAATTCTGATATATTGCCACTAATTTGTAATTTGACCTATCAGATCAGACGTTTTTCCAATTATTGGCCAAAACACCCCATGTACTGTTGGGGAGACTTCAGGTGAGTCATCTACAAATGCATATCAATATGATTATCAATCACACTATTTTCATCATTGTGTTTCTGCTAGACACATTCTCAAACACATTCACCTTACAGGAAGGAGTATGGCTTTTAATTTTTAAAAATGCAGAGGCTTCCTGAACCACTTACACCAAGCAGGCTTTACAAATGGCAGGGGGACCATTCACAGGTCATGATGATGAAACAAGACGGGGAAGAGCTACAGCAACGCACAATACAAAATTCCAACAGGGTTGTGGAAAGTGTTCAAATCGAAAGCACATGACGACGTCGCAAAGTGTGTAAGACAACTCCCAAGCATTTCATTAATTCACCACTCAAACTATTTTGTCAGTGCTGCTCGTGTGTTTCACAATTCATAGGTGCTGGAAGTCATCGTGAGGAGGTCAAATCAGCAGAAACACGCACAGAAGGGATTGTCAAGCAGCAGAAATGAAGGGGAATAGAGAAACAACACCACAAATGCACATCCAACGCACATTCCAGAAAGCAGCGAAACATTTTGAGAAGGATATTCCCTACGGCTAAAACACTACAGGAAAAGAAAGTTATGGACGGAAGGCAACAGTTTTCAGTGTTCAAAGAAAAATGGCACCTTTACTTTGAAACATATTCCATTAGACAGTTGTGAGAAAGTATATTTGAACACAAAAAAACCTCAGAAGCAAAACTGTGGCCGCATTCGACTTTGGAAACACACAAATTTGACTTCAAGTAGTTGCTTAACCTCACAAAGTGAATAATAGTGCAAAACATTGTTAATAAATTACTAAAGAAATAAGATCTATCCTGTTTCTTCTCTAAAGAACTCAATGTACTTCAACTCAAAGGACTGTTCTTGTTGGTTGCATCACAATCTTGTGGACATCAGTTAGCACTTGTTTGGCTCAGATATCGCTGACAAAGACTTATATTTAAACATTACAGTACAGTCCTTGCTCAGCCTTTCAACTATTTCACATTAATGACTACATCCATTACAGCCCTAAACAATAAGACACTCAGATTCTTCCAACTCAGGCATGACACTGCAAACACCCCAAGAACAACAAAGTCCATAATCCCTTTCCTATTTTTGAAAGAAAAATAAACTAAGTTTCAATTATTATATTTCTATTTGCTTCCTTCTTGAGATGTTTCTGGTTCATGGGTCTGGAATGACTAACACTTGGACGACGGACATGGACTGAATGCTACAACACTGATTGTTAATCTAGGACACCAGTGACAGGAAGCAGAAATGTACAGCAGCAGCTTGCCTGGTAACTTTAGGGGGCAACTGCCATGTGTCAAGACTTCAGTCATTCACTCGTAAATGAGCAGACCAACTACTGCACAGCCATGGCTGCGATTGCCTCCAGACACCTAGGTGCTTTGGCTACACAACGCAATACAACACAGAGAAGAACACACACATGCTGCACACTCACAACACACATGTTGTGTGATCACACATTTCTTACACACGAGTCAAAATGGAACTGGACCAATAAAGGGAGCCACAGTGACGGACAGACCTTTCAGTCTCCCTGCACACAAGAGAGAGTGGTTACAATCCCCATCAGTCACACTCCGACCATTCAGTATCCATTGAACTGTTCAGTTCTACCATTTAATGTCAGTTCAACACATCCTGGTGTCCCTTCTCAGTCTAGCAGAAGAGGTGGAAGAGGCCACCACCAGAGAGGGTTATATGGTTTGCTGGGGCTGTCCTGTCTTCAGAATAATTTATTCAAAATCAGCGCTCCCCTCCTTTCTTTACCCAGTACTTCAGGTGGAGGACAAACCCAGGACCCAGGACCAGAGAGGGCAGTGCTGTGTGTGTGCAGTTCCCAGGCTGTTACGGGGCCTGTCTCAGATCTCTGTGCCCCCCATGGCTCCCCCACCTGTGCCCGCGGGGTAGTGCCGGACTCCCCCACCCCTGCGCAGGGAGGAGAGGGCCACTGTGCAGCAGCCACGCAGCAGTGAGCCGAAGTGGTAAATTGGCAGTCCATCGCGCCGTGCCCCCTGGCACAGCCATGCCACCGTGGGAACCACGGGCACAGCCACTGCCAGCAGGTCCACCAGGAAGTGGCGGCTCCAGTAGGTCTTCACTGCGGGTCCAGACTCAGAAGAGGTAGACTCCTCTGCTCCCCCTACTGCTCCCTGAACCTCAGCCTCTTCATCATCATCAACCTCCACCACTGTCACCCCAGCTATCTCCTGTAGCGAGCTGCTCCTGGGCTGGGAGGTGTGGGGCCGCTCCTCCACCTCCACTGACCTCACCTCCTCAACCGCTCTCTGATTCTTCACCTCCAAAACCTCCTCCCTCTGATTATATAGATCTAACTCCCGGACCTCCCCCTGCTTCCCCTCCCTCACCAACCCCAGCACCTTTACCTCCTCCTGCTTACACAACTGTACCAACCCCACATCCTCCTCCTCCTGCTGCTTGCCTACCTCTACCATCCCCACTGCACCCTCCCCCACTACCTCTATATGCCTCTCCAACTCTCCCACCATCTTCCCATCCTCCTTCACTGATAGGGAGGCCATATCCACTGCACAGGAGACAGAGGCAGAGCTGGGTAAAGGAGTACCAGGAGCGGGCTCAGCTGTTGTAGCTGTGAGAGTTGTCATGGTGACTGACGTCATGGTAACTGAGTCCAGGTCGTCTCCCTCATCTGAGACCCAGGTGGAGGTGGGGCTGCAGGCCTGAGAGCGGAAGGTGCGCTCGGTGATGGTGTCCAGGTCAGAGGCGTAGCCCAACCCCACCGGGACGGGGCAGCTCTCTGTCTGGACGGCCTGCTCCCTGAGGTGGTGCAGGTACAGGTGGTGGTGGGACAGACAGGAGTGGTTGGTGCTGCCCGCCCCACCCATGGCACAGCGCAGGGGCACCACCCTGTCCTGCCCGGTACACAGCTTCTCGTAGGTGGAGGACTGTGGCAGGTGGGAGTAGGTGCTGAGCAGTGAGGCTGTCTCTTCAGATAGGAAGGCTGCCTCCAGGAGTAAGTCTGCCCTGTGACTGCTGTCTGCCCTCTGACTGCTGGCTGCACTGTGACTCTCCCCACAGCACACAAAGCCGCTGTCATGGTTCTCCTCCCCTGACAGGCCGTTCCCGTTCTTATCCCCCAGTGCATGGTCGCTCAGCTTGGTGTAGGTAGAGCTATGGGTCAGAGAACGGGCGGGGGAGCCGTCACAGGACCCACACAGACTCTTGGAGCCACCCCCTCCAGTCCCTGATGCAGCGGGACTACTCCCAGGCCATGACCCCGCAGTCCCAGGCCTCCCAGCCCGAGACCCCCCTGCCACTCCTCTTGCTGCAGCAGCCTCCTGCTCCTTGGCCACCCCGTTCTGAGCCAGCTCCATGCTGAGCAGCAGGTTCTCCAGCTTGAGGTTCTGGGCATTGATATCCTGGAAGTATTTCTGGACGCCGGTGTCGGTGGAGTCGCTGGAGCTGAGGTTGGTGCGCACCACGTCCACCACTTCCTTGAGCTGCTGGATCTCCCTGTGCGCCTCTTTCAGGGCCAGCTGGGCCTCCACACGGTGACACTCCTCTTCAACCCAGTCCTCCTGCATCCGACACAGCTGGGTCTTCAACGAATCGATCTCAGAGTCCCTGAGACAGACAGAGAAGAGGAGGAGGAGGGAGGTTGAGAGAGAGGGAGGGAGTGAACAAGGGAGGTTGAGAGAGAGGGAGGGAGTGAACAAGGGAGTTTGAGAGAGAGGGAGGGAGTGAACAAGGGAGGTTTAAAGAGAGAGATTTAGTAATAATGTTTGGCGATTTAGTAATTTGCCCCCAAAAAATATGTTTATATATCAACATAATTACAAAATGAAAGCGTTATGAGGGTAATTTGATGGAAATGGGGTAGAAGTTGACACTCAAATCTATATTTCAAAGAGCATAATATTTCCAAAACAAAAAATGCTCAAATGAAAATTTACTTGTTTGAACGAGACCAGAGTAAATGGGAAAATGTAATGGTCCGAGTCCAGATCTTCCTTTTGGCTAGAGAATCATTCCAGTGTGTCCTTTTGTGTCTCACCTGTCCTGCAGCCTGTCGACTGACTCCTTGAGCCGGGCCCGCAGGTGTCTGATACACACCTCCTTCTGCTGCAGGGGTGTGAGGTACTGCTCTGGGGGAGGGGGGCGGATGCCATGGTTATCTGTACATGAGGCGTATGCCTTCATGTGACGCCTTGGAGAAAGAGAGAGAGGAAACAGGAGAGACAAAGATGTATTGGAATCCATTATCTTCTACAAGCTGAATTATAAGACATTATTAAAACCCCTTACACTCGTTGGAAATGGCCTATATGGATAGCGATAGATTGAAATGTTTCTTACGGAAGAAATATGGAAAGCATATGCATAACTATGGCAGCAATTAAAAAAGGGAACAGTTTAGAGATTACGGGGAAATGACTAGACTAAATGTGAGGACACAACAGCTCATGTAACACAAGACTGAATCCAAACATTACACTGTTGATTTTATTAACATTTGACATTTACTGTACTTTTCACCACATTTGTTGATAATGAAATCTGAAAATACTTTGGGGGTAAGTACAACATAAACCCTTGTCATTTGTTGTCTTGAGTGAGAGGTCTAACTGGTGTCTCCAAGTGGCCACACACCTCTCCAAAGTGTGCACAGTTCTCAAGTCATTTCAATGCACTTTTATGACTCAAAGAAGAGTCTTCAACTATAAGGTGCTCTGTTTCTACTCTCCTAGTGGTGCCGTTCTAGAGCAAGCAGACTTTGTTTGGAACACAGCCCTGTGTCCCAGACTTTACACAATTACTGTTGTTGTTGAAACAATCCAAAAATGTTCCATTATAAAATCGCAATCTGGGTCAGGTGGGCATAATTTTATTTCCAACATGACTTTCCAATATTCATGGCAAACTTTATTTGTCACATACACATGGTTAGCAGATGTTAATGAGAGTGTAGTGAAATGCTTGTGCTTGTAGTTCCAACCATGCAGTAATATCTAACAAGTCATCTAACAATTTCACAACTACCTTATGCACACACAAGTGTAAAGGAATGAATAAGAATATGTACATATAAATATATGGATGAGCGATGGCCGTGCGGCATAGTGCAAGATGCAGTAGATGGTATAGAGTACAGTATATACATATGAGATGAGTAATGGGTATGTAAATATTATATAAAGTGGCATTGTTAAAAGTGACTAGTTATACATTTATTACATCCAATTTTTAATTATTGAAGTGTCTAGGGATTTGAGTCAATAGGTTGGCAGCAGCCACTCAATGTTAGTGATGGCAGATTTTCTTCACAATTCAACAAACATAGGCTCATTCTGTTCAGGACAACCCAGGGTATAACGCCATGTTACCTTGTAACTGTACATCAAACATAGTTATCATAAATGTGGACACTGTATACGACATGAGTTTTATGATATGTAAATGTGAAGTGCAAATTTGGGCTCACATGTGTTTAGCTTGCTTGCATGACATCAAAGCAGTATTTATTATAATCTTCAACATCTCACCTTTCAAAATACAGAGAGTCCTCGTAATTTACACCTTCTCTCACTCAGACAACAAGCATTTTTCAGAAGTTGCCCAATTAGCGGGAGCTCAAGTTCAGAACGGCTGTCAGTCAAAACCCATACAGAGCTGTGAAGCAGAGACCCTGAACTCTGACGACATGTACAGCCACTGCGTTCCAATGTAGGCGCTGATCAGTGTCAAGGGCTACGGCTCATACATTCCTCTAACAAGTTATAAGACCTTTTAATTACAGTGCCTTGCGAAAGTATTCGGCCCCCTTGAACTTTGTGACCTTTTGCCACTTTTCAGGCTTCAAACATAAAGATATAAAACTGTATTTTTTTTGTGAAGAATCAACAACAAGTGGGACACAATCATGAAGTGGAACGACATTTATTGGATATTTCAAAGTTTTTTAACAAATCAAAAACTGAAAAATTGGGCGTGCAAAATTATTCAGCCCCTTTACTTTCAGTGCAGCAAACTCTCTCCAGAAGTTCAGTGAGGATCTCTGAATGATCCAATATTGACCTAAATGACTAATGATAGTAAATACAATCCACCTGTGTGTAATCAAGTCTCCGTATAAATGCACCTGCACTGTGATAGTCCCAGAGGTCCGTTAAAAGCGCAGAGAGCATCATGAAGAACAAGGAACACACCAGGCAGGTCCGAGATACTGTTGTGAAGAAGTTTAAAGCCGGATTTGGATACAATAAGATTTCCTAAGCTTTAAACATCCCAAGGAGCACTGTGCAAGCGATAATATTGAAATGGAAGGAGTATCAGACCACTGAAAATCTACCAAGACCTGGCCGTCCCTCTAAACTTTCAGCTCATACAAGGAGAAGACTGATCAGAGATGCAGCCAAGAGGCCCATGATCACTCTGGATGAACTGCAGAGATCTACAGCTGAGGTGGGAGACTCTGTCCATAGGACAACAATCAGTCGTATATTGCACAAATATGGCCTTTATGGAAGAGTGGCAAGAAGAAAGCCATTTCTTAAAGATATCCATAAAAAGTGTTGTTTAAAGTTTGCCACAAGCCACCTGGGAGACACACCAAACATGTGGAAGAAGGTGCTCTGGTCAGATGAAACCAAAATTGAACTTTTTGCAACAATGCAAAACGTTATGTTTGGCGTAAAAGCAACACCCTGAACACACCACCCCCACTGTGTGGCAGCATCATGGTTTGGGCCTGCTTTTCTTCAGCAGGGACAGGGAAGATGGTTAAAATTGATGGGAAGATGGATGGAGCCAAATACAGGACCATTCTGGAAGAAAACCTGATGGAGTCTGCAAAAGACCTGAGACTGGGACGGAGATTTGTCTTCCCTCAAGACAATGATCCAAAACATAAAGCAAAATCTACAATGGAATGGTTCAAAAATTAACATATCCAGGTGTTAGAATGGCCAAGTCAAAGTCCAGACCTGAATCCAATCGAGAATCTGTGGAAAGAACTGAAAACTGCTGTTCACTAATGCTCTCCATCCAACCTCACTGAGCTCGAGCTGTTTTGCAAGGAGGAATGGGGAAAAATTTCAGTCTCTCGATGTGCAAAACTGATAGAGACATACCCCAAGCGACTTACAGCTGTAATCGCAGCAAAAGGTGGCGCTAAAAAGTATTAACTTAAGGGGGCTGAATAATTTTGCACGCCCAATTTTTCAGTTTTTGATTTGTTAAAAAAGTTTGAAATATCCAATAAATGTCGTTCCACTTCATGATTGTGTCCCACTTGTTGTTGATTCTTCACAAAAAAAGACAGTTTTATATCTTTATGTTTGAAGCCTGAAATGTGGCAAAAGGTCGCAAAGTTCAAGGGGGCCGAATACTTTCGCAAGGCACTGTACATGTCCTTATGATACAAAACATAACACTTTGTAGGCACTCATTCTCCCATGTAGGAGAATGATACTGACATGGGGGCATAGCAGGCCATAGGGTTATATTCAATCTGTATCGCTGAAGAAATGGAAAGGCCAGTTCCTACTAAGCGGAAAATCGGCAGCGTTTACCTTGAATGCCGTCTCAGCTAATGCGGGAACATTGCCTTTAAGATTCAATCCCACTGGGACGCTGAATTTCCTCGATGAGGATTGAATAGAGCCCTTAGTCTTACAGTTTGATGGGGTAGACAATTTTTGTCTTACCCCTTGGTGGGGCTGCATTCACTGCCCTTGCAGGAGCCAGAGTTAGTGCTGCTGCTGCTGAGAGAGGCGTTGCCATAGGGATCTCTGTTGCTGACTGGGGCAGCTGTCCTTCTGTACCAGAGTGAGAGGGACCGTTAATACATCAGGCAATATAGACAGACAGAGTACTATTAACTGACATTATCAAACACCAGAACAAATCCTGCCTCAATAAAACTCAACCAACATTAAATCATGCCCAAAAACTCACCCTCAAACATGCCCACTAAAAAACACAGACTCGAAACGTGCCAAGACAGACATGCATTAAAAGGCCATGATGAAGGAGGACATACAGTATGCTCTGCAACACAGGTGATAGTACACGATGGCTCAAAGATGCCATGCACTTTGAGTAGATGAAAGCGGTCAAGAAAACCAAAAGCCAAGACAAAGTAGAACTTCAATCATGTCAATAAATAATTCTCATCAATAAATGAGAATGCCAAAAGGTGAAAGGTTACTCCCAGCCAACAACAGATCAGCTTGCATGTGATGGTTTAGAAAGTACCTGGATTCAATCTACATGCCATGGACCTTGTACCATAACGCTCTAACATCCCACATCTAGTGATGCTCAACAACAGAACAAGTTATCAGAAGTTCAAATTAAGACTTTAAAACGCATATTGAATGACAATATACATTTGGCATTCAATGTATTGGCATGAAGTCTAAATACAGAACATTCGGAATTTATTCAGACCCCTTTGATTTTTCCCCCGATCTTGTTACAGCCTTATTCTAAAATTGATTACATTGTCTTTTTCCCCTCAATCTACACAGAATACAAAAAAACAGGTTTTTAGAAATGTTAGCAATTTTTTTTAATGAAATATCACATTTACATAAGTATTCAGACCCTTTACTCAGTACTTTATTGAAGCACCTCTGGCAGCGATTACAGCCTAGAGTCTTCTTGGGTATGATGCGACAAGCTTGGCACACCTGTATTTGGGGAGTTTCTCCCATTCTTCTCTGCAGATCCTCTTAAGTTCTGTCAGGTTGGATGGGGAGCGTCGCTGCACAACTATTTTCAGGTTGTTCAAATCGGGTTCAAGTCTGGGATCTGGTCGGCTATTCAGAGACTTGTCCCGAAGCCCCTCCTGCGTTGTCTTGGCTGTGTGCTTAGGGTTGTTGTCCTGTTGGAAGGTGAACCTTTGCTTCAGAGCAGGTTTTCATCAAGGATTTCTTTGTACTTTGCTCGGTTCATCTTTCCATCGATCCTAACTAATCTCCCAGTCCCTGCTGCTGAAAAACATCCCCACAGAATGATGCTGACACCACCATGCTTCACCGTAGTGATGGTGCCAGGTTTCCTCCAGATGTGACGCCTGGCATTCAGGCCAAAGAGTTCAATCTTGGTTTCATCAGACCAGAGAATCTTGTTTGTCATGGTCTGAGAGTCCTTTAGGTGCCTTTTACTGAGGAGAAGCTTTCGTCTGGCCACTCTACCATAAAGGCCTGATTTGTGGAGTGCTGCAGAGATGGTCATCCTTCTGGAAGGTTCTCCCATCTCCACTAAGGAGCTCTGTCAGAGTAACCATTGGCCCTTCTCCCCCGATTGCTCAGTTTGGCCGGGCGGCCAGCTCCAGGAAGAGTCTTGGTGGTTCCAAACTTCCTCCATTTAAGAAAGATGGAGGCCACTTTGTTCTTGGGGACCTTCAATGCTGCAGAATTATTTTGGTACCCTTCCCCAGATCTGTGCCTCGACACAATCCTGTCTCGGAGCTCTACTGACAATTCCTTCGACCTCATGGCTTGGTTTTTGCTCTGACATGCACTGTCAACTCTGAGACCTTATATAGACAGGTGTGTGCCTTTCCATATCATGTCCAATTAATTGAATTTACCACAGGTGGACTCCAATCAAGTTGTAGAAACATCTCAAGAATGATCAATGGAAACAGGATGCACTTGAGCTCAATTTCAAGTCTCATAGCAAAGATTCCAAATACTTATGTAAATAAGGTATTTCTGAAAACCTGAAAACCTGTTTTCGCTTTGTCATTATGGGATATTGTGTGTAGAACGATGAGGGAAAAAACTATTAAATCCATCCTAGAAGAAGTCTAACGTAACAAAATGTAGAAAAAAAGGGAAGGGGTCTGAATACATTCTGAATGCACTGCACATGCCTACGGCACGAAGTCAGAGAGATACAACAACAAAACATTGACGGAGAGAGAGAGGGATAAAGGGAGAGTTGTGCTGACCGACAGTGCCGCTCCGGAGACTTGGTAGTGAGATATCCTCGTTCCGTTGGGCGCATTGAAACCATATAGTCTGTCTCCATTGGAATGTAGTCTAGCTCTATGAACCTGCAGTAGTCAAACCTGACCAAAGACAACAAGCTATTACAGTGAGGAGGTAGTGATGTCTGTCAGACTACAACCCAGTGACAAACATCAATAGTACTTAGGGCTTATACTCTGTGTTGGCCAAATACATCAACAATGGTCATCAGGGGATAAGAAAAGTGAGTACCTATCTAGTTTGATAGTGAGACTGTTTAAATTGAAATAAAGACCGTAGCCTGGATTGTTTAGAGCATAAACACTGGCTAATGATGAATGAGAAATTAATTTAGAATGAAATGGATTAAAATATGACTTCTCCTTAAAAACGGTCTCATTAGAACTTAATCCTTGGCTCAGGGAGATTCCTCTACACTGATGTGTGCAAATGCAGCAGATTGGTTCTTTAATGAGAGAGAGCATAGGCAGATTACAACTACTAACGAGACATGAACTTGCCCTGTCGACGTCTGCTATAGGCTAACAGGGCATCTGAAGAGGACTTCATCTAAACATTATTCTCCTAAACAAAGAAATGATTCAACCATGAATCACCATTTCTGCCGTCTTACGCTGTCCCCCTCAGGACGAAAGGTGAGCAGTGGCATCAAGAGCCCACACCAAAAATATGCACAATTACAGCCTGCAATCTGGGGAAATTCCTACCTCACATAACCCTTAAAAACAACATCAGAACAAGAAAGCAAAAACAAAGTCAGCAGAATTAACAACTGGGAGAAGAAGAAAACTAAAGAAAGTAGAATGAAATTCAGTTGAAATCATATTCATGTAGTTTCTACATTTTATTAGTGAAGGAATGGGGAAGGGGCACTGTGATGGGCAACTCCTGTCCTGTACTAGTCTGTGACTGTTGACAAATTGGTACATTTACTAATGACAGGCAATTAAACAAAGCAATCCAATTCTGGCAGTTATCCAGGAGGCCAGTAGTGTTGCCCAATCACTGGCTTCCAGACTGGGTGGGAGGAGAACCAGCTGTTGGGAGCAGTTTTATTTGAGGAAGGGTTATGTCAGGTTATGACAAAGGCCATCAGCATACAAACAGAAAAGGGTCAAGCTGAAAATGCAGCGGAAGCAAGCCTGAAAAGAAAGGTCTAGAACATGTCAAATATGTGGGCTAAATAAGGTTCGGCACAATTTCAGTCCATCGTTACATCTCTTCTCCTTTGAGTTGGACCCTGGTGTGAACGTGCCTGATGTGGGCCAAGCTGGTGTTATGATGTGTATGCAGGCTGTGCTGACACTGTGTGAGGAATACTCCTATACAGAGTGGTTGCAAGAAGTGAGACGAGAATGTGGTGGGACAGAGAGACCTGCTCTTATAAACTACCACACAATAACTACGGTCAGATTTGAAGATGGTTTGAGAGATTGTCAGAGTGACTGACCAGCCAGCACTACTACTTTAACAGCAGTACTCTTCCGTAAATGCACTGTTAAAATCAGTCAATCACCTCATCAAGCTATTGGCTATAATATTGTTATACAGTACGTCACTGTACCACCAATTCTGTTTGGTGCATCTGGAGGGTTTATCAGTGAATGTCAAAGATCAATGGATCTCTGTCTGTGCCGGTCTGTCCAGCTATGACTACGGCACATGAGCATGCTCTCTGGGACAGTATAACTGAAGGGTGTCTCACGCAGGGGGCGCGGGCACGGGTACAGGCACGGGCGAGGAGGACGACAGCATTTGCTGCAAGCGCCGTTTGGGCTGCAGAGCCTTCAGAGGGTTGAATCTAGGGAGAGAGACGACAGAAAGGACCAGAGCTGGGTTCTATCTTTGCTCCAGTTTTCCAAGCCTAATAGAGTTCATGCTACTCTTGCACTGTAGCTAGAACATTGGACAGGAGTAATTGATTGAAGTGAAATACAGTATCAACATAAAGACAACTTTAAATAGACAGAGTGCAAGTTCACAATATACTTGCAGTGTGTTAAATCCAATCATTCACTCCTTACCATAATCCCAACACACCCCTGCATTCATTTTTAGCTGACAAAGCAGTTACATGGTCAAACCAACCATGTTGGGGAAAAAAAAGAGAAAAGCAAAGCGCTGACAACTGGAGAGAGAGAGAGAGAGAGAGAGAGAGAGAGAGAGAGAGAGAGAGAGAGAGAGAGAGAGAGAGAGAGAGAGAGAGAGAGAGAGAGAGAGAGAGAGAGAGAGAGAGAGAGAGAGAGAGAGAGAGAGAGAGAGAGAGAGAGAGAGAGAGAGAGAGAGAGAGAGAGAGAGAGAGAGAGAGAGAGAGAGAGAGAGAGAGAGAGAGAGAGAGAGAGAGAGAGAGAGAGAGAGAGAGAGAGAGAGAGAGAGAGAGAGAGAGAGAGAGAGAGAGAGAGAGAGAGAGAGAGAGAGAGAGAGAGAGAGAGAGAGAGAGAGAGAGAGAGAGAGAGAGAGAGAGAGAGAGAGAGAGAGAAAATTGGCCTGTAACCGCTTATGGAGCTCAGCAGCTGATGGGACTGATGCAAAACTGAGCCTCAGCTTTCCCAGGAGATGATAATCCCCTGTAGCAATAAAGACAAACAAGTTCACACACAGCATTCAATACTCAGCCAGATATCACATCATTAAACGGGTTCTCTGGGAGGGACATACCCACATTCTTCACCCCTGACCATTTCTTGTGGCTGATGATAAGAAGACAAAATGGATGAAGTAGGGAGAACAAAATAGAGAGCTGAGAGAGAGAGGTTGACTAAGAGGTTGACTGGAAAAAGTTGAAAAGAGAAGGATTTAGAGGAAAATAGGGCTGTTCAATAGAAAAGGGAGATTAGTAAAACAGAGTACGAGGGATTTTAAAAGGATGAGTCAAAAATAAATGAGGGTGTACTTATATAAGAGACGGGGTTAAGTGGAGAACATAAGAGTGTGAAGGTAATCTAAAAAGAAGACGAAAGGAGAGCGATAGAGGATGAATTAGAGAAATGAGGACAGACGGACCCACTGGTTGAGTCAACATTGTTCCCACGTCATTTCAATTATGTTTTTTACTGTCACATACACCGCATAGGTGCAGTGAAATGTGTTGCTTTACAGGGTCAGCCATAGAAGTACACGGGAACAAATTAGGGTTAAGTGCCTTGCTCAAGGGCACATCAGTAGATTCCTCATCTTGGCGGCTCGAACCAGTGACCTTTCGGTTATTGGCCCAACACACTAACCACTAGGCTACCTGCCACCCACGTTGAGCCAACGTGGAATAGACGTTGAATTGACGTCTGCGCCCAGTGGGGAGAGAGTAGGAGTTTCAGATGTGTAGGTGTGTGTGCAGTGCTGTACCTGCGTGAGCCCGACACAGACCTCCGGGTGGAAGGAGCAGGGGCAGACATGGAGCCAGACAGCCTCTCTCGCCCTCTCTTTTCGTATATCTCTGTGTCTCTCTCTCACTCTGCAGCTTCAGCTCTGCAGTGACAGCCAGCCTGAGAGAGGAAAACAGACAAATGAACACAGTGAGTTCTATACAAACACACAAACAGGCACTGACTCTGTGTCACTGTGGACCAGGCATGACACACTGTTTTGAACCAACAAATCATGCAATTGTTTTCAAGTATGAATAAGTCAGTGAGGTTTTTCTATCCTCGTGGGGACCTAAAATTAATTTAAATTCACAATCCTATTTTCCCTAAACCCTAATTCTAACCCTTAAACTTAAAATAGCCTTTGTCCTCATGTGGGAGAATTTTCTTTGTTTTTACTATCCTTTTGACTAGTAAAACACACACACACACACACACACACACACACACACACACACACACACACACACACACACACACACACACACACACACACACACACACACACACACACACACACACACACTTCCTTGGTGATAACTACAGATGTTTCAGCTTCGTGCTCTGTGCTCTGTGCTCTGTGCTAACAAGCTGGCAGGAGCCAGGGATGGCCATATCTGGGATCAGCCCAGCCAGACAGAGCAGCATGGAGAGTCAGCCAATCACCACAGACCTGAGACGGTAGAGAGCAGTGTTTGTGTTTCAACAGCAAATGGTTTATGGATTTGATTCAGTGATAAATTACAATCTAAGTCAGAAAAGCCCTGCGACAGTTGTTGCGGTCCTTCGAAACGATCTAATTAACATGCTTTCAAAGCTCAAGTTTAAATATATTGCAATGTTGCGCAAATGCCGATTGCAAAATAAGATATGGGTCTCAAGGTCAACAATGTGCCAAGTATGTCTATTCCTCATAACCTCTTGGCCATGCACAGTCAGTGGAGATAAGCAGTGAGGATTGAGAGAGACAGACCTGATTGGGGAGGTAGCAGGTATGATAGGAGAGGTAGATGAGGAGAGACAGAGAGAGAGGGAGAGTACATGAAGGGAAAGAGGGGATTAATCCCATTAATAATACAACACAGGATTTAGTGAGTTCAGGAGCCAAGTGTGCACCATAAGCCTGTCCCCTAAACCTCCCTCAGGCTTCTCCATAAACCCACCCATTCTTCTGTCTGTGTGGGCACAGAGCTACCTCCTTGACCTCCTCCTCCTCATCTGTCATCCCCTCTCTTAAAACACACTCCCATATAGTTATTCCTTTACTTTTCCTCTGTCCATCTGCTTTGCGTTTCTGATCATGAAAAATGACCCTACCCTTATGTGAGAAAAGCCAGCCCTTCAGACTCTCAAAGACAACGCTACGCTGTAGTTTATGTTGTCCCCATTTCATCTGTCCTTGCCTGACAGGGTTGGGCAGCAGTGTACTGTTTGTCCCAACCCTGCAGTGTAGAGTGAGTAACCATGTTGAATCACCCCTCAGCAGCCAGCCAGCCAGCTGGCCAGACAGACGCCCACTCAGCCTGCAATGCTATATATTCATTTATTGATTTTTTTTTTTTACCTTTATTTAACTAGGCAAGTCATATAGACAGACATACAAAGAGTCAGCCAGTCAGCCAGCCAGCCACCCAGAGAGACAGACAGCCTGAGACAGATACCAACTCAGTGTCCACTGCGACAGACAGACACCTGTCTCATTGCTACAGAGAAACAGGGAGACTGCTACAGAGAAACAGGGAGACTGCTACAGAGAAACAGGGAGACTGCTACAAAGAGACTGCTACAAAGAGACTGCTACAGAGAGACAGAGAGACTGCTACAGAGAGACTGCTACAGAGAGACTGCTACAGAGAGACTACTACAGAGATGCTACAGAGAGACTGCTACAGGGAGACAGAGAGACTGCTACGAGACAGAGAGACTGCTACGAGACAGAGAGACTGCTACAGGGAAACAGAGACTGCTACAGAGAAACAGAGAGACAGAGATACTTCTACAGAGAGACAGAGAAACTGCTACAGAGAGACAGAGACTGCTACAGAGAAACAGAGACTGCTACAGAGAAACAGAGAGACAAAGAGACAGCTACAGAAAGACTGCTACAGAGAGACAAAGAGACAGAGACCGCTACAGAGAGACAGCTACAGAGAGACGCTACAGAGAGACAGAGAGACTGCTACAGAGAAACAGAGAGACAGAGAGACTGCTACAGAGAAACTGCTACAGAGAGACAGAGAGACTGCTACAGAGAGACAGAGATACTTCTACAGAGAGACAGAGAAACTGCTACAGAGAGACAGAGAGACTGCTACAGAGAAACAGAGACTGCTACAGAGAAACAGAGACTGCTACAGAGAAACAGAGACTGCTACAGAGAAACAGAGACTGCTACAGAGAAACAGAGACTGCTACAGAGAAACAGAGAGACAAAGAGACAGCTACAGAAAGACTGCTACAGAGAGACAAAGAGACAGAGACCGCTACAGAGAGACAGCTACAGAGAGACGCCACAGAGAGACAGAGAGACTGCTACAGAGAAACAGAGAGACAGAGAGACTGCTACAGAGAAACTGCTACAGAGAGACAGAGAGACTGCTACAGAGAGACAGAGACTGCTACAGAGAGACAGAGACTGCTACAGAGAAACAGAGACTGCTACAGAGAAACAGAGACTGCTACAGAGAAACAGAGACTGCTACAGAGAAACAGAGAGACAAAGAGACAGCTACAGAAAGACTGCTACAGAGAGACAAAGAGACAGAGACTGCTACAGAGAGACAGCTACAGAGAGACTGCTACAGAGAGACAGAGAGACTGCTACAGAGAGACAGCTACAGAGAAACAGAGACTGCTACAGAGAAACAGAGAGACTGCTACAGAGAGACAGAGAGACTGCTACAGAGAAACAGAGAGACTGCTACAGAGAGACAGAGAGACTGCTACAGAGAGACTGCTACAGAGAGATAAAGAGACAGCTACAGAGAGACTGCTACAGAGAGACAAAGAGACAGAGACTGCTACAGAGAGACAGCTACAGAGAGACGCTACAGAGAGACAGAGAGACTGCTACAGAGAGACAGAGATACTGCTACAGAGACTGCTACAGAGAGACAGAGAGACAGCTACAGAGAGACAGAGAGACTGCTATGAGACAGAGAGACTGCTACAGAGAAACAGAGACTGCTACAGAGAAACAGAGAGACAGAGAGACTGCTACAGAGAGACAGAGATACTTCTACAGAGAGACAGAGAAACTGCTACAGAGAGACAGAGAAACTGCTACAGAGAGACTGCTACAGAGAGACTGCTACAGAGAGACAAAGAGACAGCTACAGAGAGACTGCTACAGAGAGACAAAGAGACAGCTACAGAGAGACTGCTATAGAGAGACAAAGAGACAGAGAGACTGCTACAGAGAGACAGAGAGACTGCTACAGAGAGACAGAGAGACTGCTACAGAGAGACTGAGAGACTGCTACAAAGAGACTGCTACAGAGAGACAGCTACAAAGAGACAGCTACAGAGAGACAGAGAGACTGCTATGAGACAGAGAGACTGCTACAGAGAAACAGAGACTACTACAGAGAAACAGAGAGACAGAGAGACTGCTACAGAGAGACAGAGACTGCTACAGAGAGACAGAGAGACTGCTACAGAGAGACAGAGAAACTGCTACAGAGAGACAGAGAGACTGCTACAGAGAGACTGCTACAGAGAGACAAAGAGACAGCTACAGAGAGACTGCTACAGAGAGACTGAGAGACTGCTACAGAGAGACTGCTACAGAGAGACTGAGAGACTGCTACAAAGAGACTGCTACAGAGAGACAGAGAGACTGCTACAGAGAGACAGAGAGATTGCTACAGAGAGACTGCTACAGAGAGACAAAGAGACAGCTACAGAGAGACTGCTACAGAGAGACTGAGAGACTGCTACAGAGAGACTGCTACAGAGAGACTGCTACAGAGAGACAGAGAGACTGCTACAGAGAGACTGAGAGACTGCTACAGAGAGACTGAGAGACTGCTACAAAGAGACTGCGACAGAGAGACTGCTACAAAGAGACTGCTACAGAGAGACTGCTACAAAGAGACTGCTACAGAGAGACTGCTACAGAGAGACTGCTACAGAGAGACTGCTACAGAGAGACTGCTACAGAGAGACAGAGACACTGCTACAGAGAAACAGAGAGACTGCTACAGAGCGACAGAGAGACTGCTACAGAGAAACAGAGAGACAGAGAGACTGCTACAGAGAGACAGAGAGACTGCTACAGAGAGACAGAGAGACTGCTACAGAAAGACTGCTACAGAGAGACAAAGAGACAGCTACAGAGAGACTGCTACAGAGAGACAAAGAGACAGAGACAGCTACAGAGAGACGCTACAGAGAGACAGAGAGACGCTACAGAGAGACAGAGAGACTGCTACAGAGAGACAGAGAGACTGCTACAGAAAGACTGCTACAGAGAGACAAAGAGACAGCTACAGAGAGACTGCTACAGAGAGACAAAGAGACAGAGACCGCTACAGAGAGACAGAGAGACAGCTACAGAGAGACGCTACAGAGAGACAGAGAGACGCTACAGAGAGACAGAGAGACTGCTACAGAGAGACAGAGAGACTGCTACAGAGAGACAGAGAGACTGCTACAGAAAGACTGCTACAGAGAGACAGAGAGACAGAGACTGCTACAGAGAGACAAAGAGACAGAGACTGCTACAGAGAGACAGACAAAGAGACAGAGACTGCTACAGAGAGACTGCTACAGAGAGACAAAGAGACAGAGACTGCTACAGAGAGACTGCTACAGAGAGACAAAGAGACAGAGAGACTGCTACAGAGAGACAAAGAGACAGAGACTGCTACAGAGAGACTGCTACAGAGAGACAAAGAGACAGAGACTGCTACAGAGAGACTGCTACAGAGAGACAAAGAGACAGAGAGACTGCTACAGAGAGACAAAGAGACAGAGACTGCTACAGAGAGACTGCTACAGAGAGACAAAGAGACAGAGAGACTGCTACAGAGAGACAGAGAGACAGAGACCGCTACAGAGAGACAGAGAGACAGAGACCGCTACAGAGAGACAAAGAGACAGAGACCGCTACAGAGAGACAGAGAGACAGCTACAGAGAGACGCTACAGAGAGACAGAGAGACGCTACAGAGAGACAGAGAGACTGCTACAGAGAGACAGAGAGACTGCTACAGAGAGACAGAGAGACTGCTACAGAAAGACTGCTACAGAGAGACAAAGAGACAGCTACAGAGAGACAGAGACTGCTACAGAGAGACAAAGAGACAGAGACTGCTACAGAGAGACTGCTACAGAGAGACAAAGAGACAGAGAGACTGCTACAGAGAGACAAAGAGACAGAGAGACTGCTACAGAGAGACAAAGAGACAGAGACTGCTACAGAGAGACAAAGAGACAGAGACTGCTACAGAGAGACAAAGAGACAGAGACTGCTACAGAGAGACAAAGAGACAGAGAGACTGCTACAGAGAGACAAAGAGACAGAGAGACTGCTACAGAGAGACAAAGAGACAGAGAGACTGCTACAGAGAGACAAAGAGACAGAGAGACTGCTACAGAGAGACAAAGAGACAGAGACTGCTACAGAGAGACAAAGAGACAGAGACTGCTACAGAGAGACAAAGAGACAGAGACTGCTACAGAGAGACAAAGAGACAGAGAGACTGCTACAGAGAGACAAAGAGACAGAGACTGCTACAGAGAGACTGCTACAGAGAGACAAAGAGACAGAGACTGCTACAGAGAGACAAAGAGACAGAGACTGCTACAGAGAGACTGAGAGACTGCTACAGAGAGACTGCTACAGAGAGACAAAGAGACAGAGACTGCTACACAGATTTCACCTACGCCGCTGCCTAACCAGGTACTTACCTCAAACAGTGCAGTTACGCAAACATTTATATTACATTTGAGTCATTTAGGGGTGGCAGGTAGCCTAGTTGTTAGAGTGTTGGACTAGTAACCGAATGGTTGCTAGATCAAATCCCCGAGCTGACATGGTAAAAATCTTTCGTTCTGCCCCTGAACAAGGCAGTTAACCAACTGTTCCCCGGTAGGCTGTCATTGTAAATAAGAATTTGTTCTTAACTGACTTGACTAGTTAAATAAATGTAAAAAACAAACATTTTTTTTGCAGATGCTCTTATCCAACTTACAGGAACAATTCGGGTTAAGTGCCATGCTCAAGGGCACAGTGACAGATTTTTCCCCAAGTTGACTCGGGGATTCAAACTAGTGACCTTTTGGTTACTGGCCTAATGCTCTGATGTGATATATTTGAATTATCTGTTGCACTAAGCATTGCTCTAACAATGTCCTTCTATCACATGTTAATTACGTGGCATTCAATAGAGAACTATAAATCGCTATTTCATCCATTCATGTGTTGTGCCCTATAAAAGTAAAGCTGATATGAAAACAACAGACAAAGAACAAGCAAAGATCGTAGAAACAAAGGAAGAAATGATTCAGTGCCACCCAGAAGGAAGACACACCTGTGTCCATGATGGCTTTCCTGTTAATGGCTGTCACTAAGCAACATCAAACCCTCTGGGGCAATCAAGGCCTTCTGATGTGGAAAACAGGGGAACATGATTAAATATGGAAATACACACACACACACACACACACACACACACACACAAAATAATAGAGCAAAGATAACAATAAGAACTCTGTGGAATGCTGGTTTGACGGGAGCAGGTAGACTGGGAGGGAGGCAGAGGCAATACTTCCTACTACAGATGTCGGATCGAAGTGGAAATTAAAAACTTGTGTATTTCAGTTTTTTTTAAAGGCTTCTGAAGTTTGTAATTTCCACTTTGAAATTTCAGACTTGATTTTCCCTTACATTTTTCGTACCAACCCCTAAAAAAATTATATCCACTTAATAGTTAACATTTCCTGTTGCTGCAGGATTCTTTTCCTGCTGTAGCAAACTGGCTCAAACTAAGATCCTACACTACTTGACCAAAAGTATGTGGACACCTTCTTGTCGATCATCTCATTCCAAAATCATGGGCATTAATATGGACTTGGTCTCCGTTTTGCTGCTATAAAAGCCCACTCTTCTGGCTTTCCACTAGATGTTGGAACATTGCTGCGGGGACTTGCTTCCATTCAGCCACTAGATCATTAGGGAGATCGGGCACTGATGTTGGGCATTTAGGTCTGGCTGGCAGTCAGCGTTCCAATTCATCCCAAAGGTGTTCGATGGGGTTGAGGTCAGGGCTCTGTGCAGGCCAATCAAGTTCCTCCACACCGATCTTGATAAATCATTTTTGTATGGACTTCAAATCAAATTTGATTGGTCACATACCCATGGTTAGCAGATGTTAATGCGAGTGTAGTTTCTAGTTCCAACCATGCAGTAATATCTAACAACTAATCTAACAATTTCACAACAACTAACTTATACAAACATTATATAAACATTATATAAAGTGGCATTGTTTAAAGTGACTTGTGATACATCCAATTTTGATAGAGTTGGAGGCGTGCATGGCCACACAGTCATTGATAAACAGGAAGTACAGGAGAGGGCTGAGAACGCACCCATGTGGGGCCCAAGTGTTGAGGATCAGCTGGGTGGAGATGTTGTTTCCTACCCTCACCACCTTGGGGCGGCCCGTCAGAAAGTCCAGGACCCAGTTGCACAAGGGGGGGTCGAGACCCAGGGTCTGAGTTTGGTGAGTTTGGAGGTTACTATGGTGTTAAATGCTGAGCTGTAGTCAATGAACAGCTTTCTTACATAGGTATTCCTTTTGTCCAGATGGTATAGGGCAGTGTGCAATGTGATGGCGAAAGCATCGTCTGTGGACCTATTGGGGCGGTAAAGCAAATTGGAGTGGGTCTAAGGTAACAGGTAGGGTGTAGGTGATATGATGCATAACTAGTCTCTCAAAGTACTTCATGATGACAGAAGTGAGTGCTACGGGGCGATAGTCATTTAGTTCAGTTCCCTTAGCTTTCTTGGAAACAGGAACAGTGGTGGCCCTCTTGAAGCATGTGGGAACAGCAGACTGGGATAGGGATTGATTGAATATGTCCGTAAACACACCAGCCAGCTGGTTTGCGCATGCTCTGAGGACGTGGCTAGGGATGCCGTCTGGGCCGACAGCCTTGCGAGGGTTAACACGTTTAAATGTTTTACTCACTTTGGCTGCGGTGAAGGAGGTTTTGGTAGCGGGGCCGTGTCGGTGGCACTGTATTGTCCTCAAAGCGAGCAATGGAGTTGTTTAGTTTGACTTGGAGCAAGACATCAGGGTCCGTGACAGAGCTGTTTTTCTTTTTGTAGTCCGTGATTGACTGTAGACCCTGCCACATACCTCTCGTGTCTTGAATTGCAACTCTACTTTGTCTCTATACTGACGCTTAGCTTGTTTGATTGCCTTGCGGAGCGAATAGCTACTCTGTTTGTATTCGGTCATGTTTCTGGTTGCCTTGCCCTGATTAAAAGCAGTGGTTCACGCTTTCAGTTTTGTGTAAATGCTGCCATCAATCCACGGTTTCTGGTAGGGGGAGGTTTTAATAGTCGCCATGGGTACAACATCACCATTGCAGTTGCTAAAAAACTTGCTCACCGAATCAGCGTATACATCAATGTTGTTGTCCAACGCTATCCGGAACATATCCCAGTCCACGTGATCAAAGCAATCTTGAAGCGTGGATTCAGATTGGTCAGACCAGCGTTGAACAGACTTGAGCACTGGCATTTCCTGTTTTAGTTCCTGTCTATAGGCTGGGAGCAACAAAATGGAGTCGTGGTCAGATCTGCCGAAAGGAGGGCGAGGGAATGCTTGTATGCGTCGCGGAAGTTAAGTAACAATGATCCAGAATTTTGCCAGCCCGGGTCGTGTCTTCAATATGCTGATAAAATTTAGGGAGCCTTGTTTTCAGATTAGCCTTCCAATTAAGTTCTTTCAGGGCTGTCGAGGTGTCTGCTTGGGGGGGATATACACGACTGTTATTATAATCAAAGATAATGCTCTTGGTAGATAATGCCGGCCTGCATTTGATTGTAAGGAACTCTAGGTCAGGTGAACAAAAGGACTTGAGTTCCTGTATGTTGTTATGATCACACCATGACTCCTTAATCATAAGACATAGAACCCCGCCCTCCTTCTTAAGAGAGAGATGTTTGTTTCTGTCGGCACGGTGCGTGAAGAAACCAGGTGGCTGTACCGACTCTGATAACGTGTTTCCGTGAAACAGAGACTGTTACAATCTCTGCTGTCTCTCTGGAAGGCAACCCTTGCTCGGATTTCGTCTACCTTGTTGTCAAGAGACTGGACATTGGCCAGTAGTATACTCAGGAGCGGTGGGCGATGGGCGATGTGCCGGTCTATGGAGCCTTCTGCGGCGCCGTTGTTTTGGGTCGCCTGCTGGGATCTGATCCATTGTCCTGGGTGGTGGACCAAACAGAGGATCCGCTCCTAGGATAACTCCGTAGTGTTAAGATTTCCCGTCACTGGAACGGAGGGTCCTAGACCGAAAAAGAAAAACAACCCCTGACCATTATGAGCCATTGTTGACTGAGCAATTGTTGCTCCTACACGCTTCCACTTCACAATAACAGCACTCACAGTTGACCAGGGTTGCTCTAGCAGGGCAAACATTTGACAAACTGACTTGTTGGAAAGATGGCATCCTATGGTGGTGCCACACAATGTTCCCTCAAATCGTTTGCATCACTGAGCAAATTTCAGGTCTGCTGAACGCAAACTTGAGAGTTGTAAAAATTCTGTACAACTTCTGGTGTGCGTTTACTGTGAATACTGAGGCTGTACCCGCTTTTAGTTTGTTTTAGCAGTTGGCTACTGTGGCTATTTGATCATAATGTAGGCCTACCAGATTGGCCTACCATCAAAAACAATGGAGAAAATGCATCCCATAACATTTTAACATGGAAATAGCTGTTTCGATTGTCCAGCCTACAGTAGCAGCCAATGTGTGGTGTTCAATTGAGTCCTACATGCCATGAGATTTTTGTTTAAAAAAAACATGCAGGGCTTGACATTAACCTGTTCATCCACTTGTCCTTCAGACAAGGAGGTGACTGGAAATGTTGTTGTGTTGTTTGATGCAAGAAACCACTTTGCAAAATAAAATGCATCATTATTCCCATACCATTATTACAGAGAATCAGAAAAATTATGCTACCCTCTACCTATTGGTCACTTAGCTTATTCATGCCTGTCTCAAAATACAACACTGCCACTTTAAAGACAAAAAAAACTCTTTACCCGACTCACTTTTCAAAGATATCTAGAAATACACACGTTTTGGGCCCTTGTAAGAAGCAATCACTCCCCTATTGCTGACTACAAATTGCCTATAACTGGACTAATAACTCACTAGCAAAGGATATGAACAAATGTGCACGTCGCTACATGTAGCTCTAGCTTTGATCTCAAAACAGCGCATCTCCTCACGACCGCTCATGCTGTAAACACAGTCCAGTTCAAAGTGAATGACACAGATCCATATATGGCAATGGTCTAGTTGCATATACAGTAAGCCTACTTCAGCTCTGATTGGTTATGGCACACCGGTCTGTGTAGAGTACGGGTCTGAGTCGTGCCTGTCATTGCAATAGAATCCTAATCCGATGCGTTCTGCCTTTAACAAAATCACTTGTATAGTTAGTTTTGTATACTAAGTCTGGCATTGTTTGCTTTGTTTCAGTATTTTACATTGAAAGTGAGTAATATTATGTTGATTCAATCACAATTCCCACAATAAAGGGAAATGTTGATTGTGTTGACTAACAGGGAAAACTCTAGATTGAGTGAAATTGAGTGAATTGAGTGAAATTCAATCTTGTGCTTCTCTGCGCGAGCTGATATTTCTTCTGCATGGCAGTCCAGCACGTGTGCAGTTTAGAGGGAACATTGGTGCCACGTTTAAAGTCACTGAGCTCTTCAGCAAGGCTATTCTACTGCCAGTGTTTGTCTATGGAGATTGCATGTGTAACGAACGTGTCCTCCTCGGATGAGGAATAGGAAGGATCAGACCAAAATGCAGCGTGGTAAGTGTTCATGTTAACTTTAATAAATAAACTGAACACTGCAATAACCAAAAAACAACAAAGAGAGAGAGCGAACGAACGAAACGAAACAGTTCTGTAAGGTGAAGACACACAAACAGAAAACAACTACCCACAACCCATAGTGGGAAAACAGGCTGCCAAAGTATGGCTCTCAATCAGAGACAACGATTGACAGCTGCATCTGATTGGAAACCATACCAGGCCAAACACACAGAACAAAACATAGAATGCCCACCCCAACTCACGCCCTGACCAAACTAAAATAAGAGACATAAAAAAAGGAACTAAGGTCAGGACGTGACAGCATGACTCAGCATGGCTCAATTTTATACACCTGTCAGTAACGGGTGTGGCTGAAACAGCCGAAACCACTCATTTGAAGGGGTGTCCACATACTTAAAAAAAAATATATATAATGTATATCTGTGTGTACATCACACTCATACAGGGTTTATTAAGCCCTATTATATAACACCATCCTCAGCCAAAAGTATGCGCAGCATCAGACAGGTACAGCAGCACGCAAGCAGCTTCAAAGCTGATGAAAGAGACAATGACGTACCGCAATTTCATGAGGTCCCCCTGCAAGGTACCATTAGTTCCCCAAAAATTATTCAACATATTTTGCCATAGGGCAAAGATAAAATATTGCAGTTTTAAAGATAATTCCTGTAATTATAAACATTTTGCCATGGCTTATGATGTGTTCATATGCTATCCGGGGGTGGGGGGAGAGATGGAGTGTGAGCGAGAGAGGAAGCTAGACAGAGAAGTAGGGAAAACCTTAATCTACCATCAAGCCTCATAGTGCTTATCTATCCTTCTCATGTCTAGCATCTGTAGTGACCGCCTGTATAAATTTGCACCTTTGTGGGAGTCACAGTAAAAGCTCTTTACATCCTTGATGGAATGTAACACCTTGGACACACACACACCCCATGGTTATGTATATTACGCACACACCGGTACAGTCGCACATGCACACACTGTCACACCTCAGCATGGGCTCTCGCTCATCCACACGCTCACACACACTCCGGAAACAGAATGTCCCTGCTCTCTCAAGGAAAGGTGACCTTGACTAATCTCATATACACCCAGGAATTCCATGTACAGGACACTGTTAAAGCAAGAAAGATACGAGAGTGTGTCTTTCCTGCGTCACTTACTAAATCAAATCAAATGTTATTTGTCACATACACATGGTTAGCAGATGTTAATGCGGGTGTAGCGAAATGCTTGTGCTTCTAGTTCTGACAATGCAGTAATAACCAACAAGTAATCTAGCTAACAATTCCAAAACTACTACCTTATAGACACAAGTGTAAGGGGATAAAGAATATGTACATAAAGATATATGAATGAGTGATGGTACAGAGCGGCATAGGCAAGAAACAGTAGATGGTATTGAGTGCAGTATATACATATGAGATGAGTATGTAAACAAAGTGGCATAGTTAAAGTGGCTAGTGATACATGTATTACATAAGGATGCAGTAGATGATATAGAGTACAGTATATACGTATACATATGAGATGAATAATGTAGGGTATGTAGGGTATGTAAACATTATATTAGGTAGCATTGTTTAAAGTGGCGAGTGATATATTTGACATCTTTTCCCATTATTAAATTGGCTGGAGTTGAGTCAGTGTCAGTGTGTTGGCAGCAGCCACTCAATGTTAGTGGTGGCTGTTTAACAGTTTGATGGCCTTGAGATAGAAGCTGTTTTTCAGTCTCTCGGTCCCAGCTTTGATGCACCTGTACTGACCTCGCCTTCTGGATGATAGCGGGGTGAACAGGCAGTGGCTCGGGTGGTTTTGTCCTTGATGATCTTTATTGCCTTCCTGTGACATCGGGTGGTGTAGGTGTCCTGGAGGGCAGGTAGTTTGCCCCCGGTGATGTGTTGTGCAGACCTCACTACCCTCTGGAGAGCCTTACGGTTGTGGGCGGAGCAGTTGCCGTACCAGGCGGTGATACAGCCCGACAAGATGCTCTCAGTTGTGCATCTGTAGAAGTTTGTGCTTTTGGTGACAAGCCAAATTTCTTCAGCCTCCTGAGGTTGAAGAGGCGCTGCTGCGCCTTCTTCACGATGCTGTCTGTGTGGGTGGACCAATTCAGTTTGTCTGTGATGTGTACGCCAAGGAACTTAAAACTTACTACCCTCTCCACTACTGTTCCATCGATGTGGATAGGGGGGTGTTCACTCTGCTGTTTCCTGAAGTCCACAATCATCTCCTTAGTTTTGTTGACGTTGAGTGTGAGGTTATTTTCCTGACACCACACTCCGAGGGCCCTCACCTCCTCCCTGTAGGCCGTCTCGTCGTTGTTGGTAATCAAGCCAACCACTGTTGTGTCGTCCGCAAACTTGATGATTGAGTTGGAGGCGTGCATGGCCACGCAGTCGTGGGTGAACAGGGAGTACAGGAGAGGGCTCAGAACGCACCCTTGTGGGGCCCCAGTGTTGAGGATCAGCGGGGTGGAGATGTTGTTGCCTACCCTCACAACCTGGGGGCGGCCCGTCAGGAACTCCAGTACCCAGTTCCACAGGGCGGGGTCGAGACCCAGGGTCTCAAGCTTGATGACGAGCTTGGAGGGCACTATGGTGTTAAATGCCGAGCTGTAGTCGATGAACAGCATTCTCACATAGGTGTTCCTCTTGTCCAGATGGGATAGGGCAGTGTGCAGTGTGGTTGAGATTGCATCGTCTGTGGACCTATTTGGGCAGTAAGAAAATTGGAGTGGGTCTAGGGTGTCAGGTAGGGTGGAGGTGATATGGTCCTTGACTAGTCTCTCAAAGCACTTCATGATGACGGAAGTGAGTGCTACGGAGCGGTAGTCATTTAGCTCAGTTACCTTAGCTTTCTTGGGAACAGGAACAATGGTGGCCCTCTTGAAGCATGTGGGAACAACAGACTGGGATAGGGATTGATTGAATATGTCCGTAAACACACCAGCCAGCTGGTCTGCGCATGCTCTGAGGGAGCGGCTGGGGATGCCGTCTGGGCCTGCAGCTTAGCGAGGGTTGACACGTTTAAATGTTTTCCTCACGTCGGCTGCAGTGAAGGAGAGTTCGCATGTTTTAGTTGCGGGCCGTGTCAGTGGCACTGTATTGTCCTCAAAGTGGGCAAAAAAGTTATTTAGTCTGCCTGGGAGCAAGACATCCTGGTCCGTGACGGGGCTGGTTTTCTTTTTGTAATGCGTGATTGACTGTAGACCCTGCCACATACCTCTTGTGTCTGAGCCGTTGAATTGAGATTCTACTTTGTCTCTATACTGACGCTTAGCTTGTTTGATTGCCTTGCGGAGGGAATAGTTACACTGTTTGTATTCGGTCATGTTACCAGTCACCTTGCCCTGATTAAAAGCAGTGGTTCGCGCTATCAGTTTCACGCGAATGCTGCCATCAATCCACGGTTTCTGGTTTGGGAACGTTTTAATCGTTGCTATGGGAACGACATCTTCAACGCACGTTCTAATGAACTCGCTCACCGAATCAGCGTATTCGTCAATGTTGTTATCTGACGCAATACGAAACACATCCCAGTCCACGTGATGGAAGCAGACTTGGAGTGTGGAATCAGATTGGTCGGACCAGCGTTGAACAGATCTCAGCGCGGGAGCTTCTTGTTTTAGTTTCTGTCTGTAGGCAGGGATCAACAAAATGGAGTAGTGGTCAGCTTTTCCAAAAGGAGAGCGGGGCAGGGCCTTATATGCGTCGCGGAAGTTGGAATAGCAATTATCCAAGGTTTTTCCAGCCCTGGTTGCGCAATCGATATGCTGATAAAATTTAGGGAGTCTTGTTTTCAGATTAGCCTTGTTAAAATCCCCAGCTACAATGAATGCATATATGGATTCCAGTTTGCAAAGAGTCAAATAAAGTTCGTTCAGAGCCATCGATGTGTCTGCATGGGGGGGAATATATACGGCTGTGATTATAATCGAAGAGAATTCCCTTGGTAGATAATGCGGTCGACATTTGATTGTGAGGAATTCTAAATCAGGTGAACAGAAGGACTTGAGTTCCTGTATGTTGTTGTGGCCACACCACGTCACGTTAACCATGAAGCATACGCCCCCGCCCCTCTTCTTACCAGAAAGATGTTTGTTTCTGTCGGCGCGATGCATGGAGAAACCAGCTGGCTGCACCGCCTCCGATAGAGTCTCTCCAGTGAGCCATGTTTCCGTGAAGCAAAGAACGTTACAGTCTCTGATGTCCCTCTGGAATGCTACCCTTGCTCAGATTTCATCAACCTTGTTGTCAAGAGACTGGACATTGGCGAGGAGAATGCTAGGGAGTGGTGCACGATGTGCCCGTCTCCGGAGTCTGACCAGAAGACGTTTTCCCCTTTTACGAAGTCGTTTTTTGGGGTCGCCGGCTGGGATCCATTCCGTTGTCCTGGGTGAAAGGCAGAACACAGGATCCGCTTCGCGAAAGTCATATTCTTGGTCGTACTGATGGTGAGTTGACACTGCTCTTATGTTCAGTAGTTCTTCTCGACTGTATGTAATGAAACCTAAGATGACTTGGGGTACCAATGTAAGAAATAACACGTAAAAAAACAAAAAACTGCATAGTTTCCTAGGAAAGCGAAGCGAGGCGGCCATCTCTGTCGGCGCCTCCCACTGAGGTATATATAATAGTATGTATGTTGATGTACGTCAAGTGAGAGTCTGAGAAGTGTGTTAAAAGTGTGTACTGCTGAGCATACAAACATGCGTATATTAACATTAACATCAACATTACTGTAAACGTGCCCGTTTTAAAACAGTCAGAATTGAGTATGGCTGGTTTCTGAATATTTGAGCAGTGGTGGCTGCAACAAATGCTGTGGAATAGGTTATTTACATATTAGGCCCAACGGTTGATCTGACAGTTTTTCTGCATAGTCATGGAATCTCTAAAGCAGTTTGTATACAGTGCCTTCAGAAAGGATTCACAGCCTCGACTTTTTCAGCATTTGTTGTGTTCCAGCCTGAATTTATACCCCCAAAAAGAGGAATTATGTATTTAAAAAAAAATGTTTTAATGAAAAGCTGAAATGTCTCGAGTCAATAAGTATTCAACCCCTTTGTTATGGCAAGCCTAAATACATTCAGGAATAAACATAATAACTTACATGGATTCACTCTGTGTGCAATAATATTGTTTAACATGATTTTTTAATGACTACCTCATCTCTGTACTCCACACATACAATTGTCTGTAATGTTCCTCAGTCGAGCAGGGAATTTCAAACACAGATTCAACCACAAAGATCTGAGAGGTTTTCCAATGACTCGCAAAGAAGGGCACCTCTATTGGTAGATGGGTAATAATACACCCAGTTACTACACAGATACAGGCGTCCATCTTAACTCAGTTGCCGGAGAGGAAGGAAACCGCTCAGGACGGTTCAACAACATTGTAGTTACTCCATAATGCTAACCTAGTTGAAGGAAGCCTGTACAGAATAAAAATATTTCAAAACATGCATCCTGTTTGAGTACCACTGGTAATATTTTCAAGCATGGTGGTGGCTACATCATATTATGGGTATGCTTGTAATTGTTAAGGACTGGGGAGTTTTTCCAGGATAAATAATAAACGTAATAGAGGTAAGCATACATTTAACATTACATTTAAGTCATTTAGCAGACGCTCTTATCCAGAGCGACTTACAAATTGGTGCATTCACCTTATGACATCCAGTGGAACAGCCACTTTACAATAGTGCATCTAAATCTTTTAAGGGGGGTGAGAAGGATTACTTTATCCTATCCTAGGTATTCCTTAAAGAGGTGGGGTTTCAGGTGTCTCCGGAAGGTGGTGATTGACTCCGCTGTCCCGGCGTCGTGAGGGAGTTTGTTCCACCATTGGGGGCCAGAGCAGCGAACAGTTTTGACTGGGCTGAGCGGGAACTGTACTTCCTCAGTGGTAGGGAGGCGAGCAGGCCAGAGGTGGATGAACGCAGTGCCCTTGTTTGGGTGTAGGGCCTGATCAGAGCCTGGAGGTACTGAGGTGCCGTTCCCCTCACAGCTCCGTAGGCAAGCACCATGGTCTTGTAGCGGATGCGAGCTTCAACTGGAAGCCAGTGGAGAGAGCGGAGGAGCGGGGTGACGTGAGAGAACTTGGGGAAGGTTGAACACCAGACGGGCTGCTGCGTTCTGGATGAGTTGTAGGGGTTTAATGGCACAGGCAGGGAGCCCAGCCAACAGCGAGTTGCAGTAATCCAGACGGGAGATGACAAGTGCCTGGATTAGGACCTGCGCCGCTTCCTGTGTGAGGCAGGGTCGTACTCTGCAGATGTTGTAGAGCATGAACCTAAAGGAACGGGCCACCACCTTGATGTTAGTTGAGAACGACAGGGTGTTGTCCAGGATCACGCCAAGGTTCTTAGCGCTCTGGGAGGAGGACACAATGGAGTTGTCAACCGTGATGGCGAGATCATGGAACGGGCAGTCCTTCCCCGGGAGGAAGAGCAGCTCCGTCTTGCCGAGGTTCAGCTTGAGGTGGTGATCCGTCATCCACACTGATATGTCTGCCAGACATGCAGAGATGCGATTCGCCACCTGGTCATCAGAAGGGGGAAAGGAGAAGATTAATTGTGTGTCGTCTGCATAGCAATGATAGGAGAGACCATGTGAGGTTATGACAGAGCCAAGTGACTTGGTGTATAGCGAGAATAGGAGAGGGCCTAAAACAGAGCCCTGGGGGACACCAGTGGTGAGAGCGCGTGGTGAGGAGACAGATTCTCGCCACGCCACCTGGTAGGAGCGACCTGTCAGGTAGGACGCAATCCAAGCGTGGGCCGCGCCAGAGATGCCCAACTCGGAGAGGGTGGAGAGGAGGATCTGATGGTTCACAGTATCGAAGGCAGCCGATAGGTCTAGAAGGATGAGAGCAGAGGAGAGAGAGTTAGCTTTAGCAGTGCGGAGCGCCTCCGTGATACAGAGAAGAGCAGTCTCAGTTGAATGACTAGTCTTGAAACCTGACTGATTTGGATCAAGAAGGTCATTCTGAGAGAGATAGCGGGAGAGCTGGCCAAGGACGGCACGTTCAAGAGTTTTGGAGAGAAAAGAAAGAAGGGATACTGGTCTGTAGTTGTTGACATCGGAGGGATCGAGTGTAGGTTTTAGACAAAATGTGGACAAAATAGAATTAAAAATAGACAAAATCCTTGAGGAAAACCTGGTTCAGTCTGCTTTCCACCAGACACTGGGAGATGAATTCACCTTTCAGCAGGACAATAACAAAAAACACAAGACCAAATCTACACAGCAGTTGCTTAACAAAGACAACATTGAATTTTCCTGAGTGGCCGAGTTACAGTTTAGACTTAAATCTACTTGGAAATCTATGGCAAAGACCTGAAAATGTTTGTCTAGCAATGATCAACAACCAATTTGACAGAGCTTGAAGAATTTAGAAAAAATGTCAATGTAGCACAATCCAGGTGTGCAAAGCTCTTACAGATTTACCCAGAAAGACTCACAGCTGTAATCACTGCCAAAGGTGAATACTTATGTAAATTGGATATTTCTGGATTTCAATTTCAATACATTTGCTAACATTTCTAAAAACATATTTTCACTTGTGGTATTGTGTGTAGATGGGTCAGAAAAAAATGATATTTAATCCATGTTGAATGCAGTCTAACACAACAAAATGTGAAATAAGTCAAGGGGTATGAATACTTTAACAGCAATGTATCTTGTAACAGTAGCTCTACAACAGTATGTACAGTATCCAAGGCCCTAGATGTCCTCCCATTCCCCATGAACAACACAGTGGAATAATTATCCACTGAGTTAGTTAAATAATAGATATATGAGTCGGTTTGCAGCAGCTTATGACTCACACTCTCTTATCAGGCCACCCCGCTCAGTTAGAAGCTAGGGAAATGGCCCCATGCACTCACAACCTCAGCCCAGAACTGCTCATAACGCGACAAATACTAACATTATAATCACACTGACAAAATTGATAAATGTGTGAGAGGAGAGTATACTCCTAACCAAATTATCAAAACAGCTTTAAGAAGGATCCACATCTCCTCTACAATCCTACAGGCAAGGTTCAGCACCGACAATATGACTGCACAGGACACAACAGCTCCAATGCAGAACTTGTAACTGGTTCCAGGTATGCCCAATGAAAAACATACTTTTTTTTCTCCATAAATTGTGCTCCAAAAAGGTTAACAAATACTCTAAATTATGATTTCTTGACTAAATATTAAAATGATTTAAGAACATTTAGTTGTTGGTTTACATGATAACCACCAAAAGGCAACGATCTCCTCTATAGAATTACAAACACGTGTTCAGTTTACCTTCTTAGGTACAACTTAAACATGTGTCTAAGGCAGTGGATAAGAATGCAGAAGTGTGTGTGTTGAAGCGCAACAAGCACACTCATAAACAAGAAGGGCTGAATGAATTAAACTTAGTCTCAAAGTAAATCTGAAACTGCAACGTCGACAACTTCACAAACTATGCAGCTGAAATGTAGTAAGATGCAGTTTGTAATATCACCACTAGATATCAGCGTCTGTATTTAACTGTGTTATTTTTGCACCAAGGATGAGTCAATGTTTACTTTGGCGCCCGTCCAGTGTTCGCACAAAAGTAGCACAGATTGCTAGCTCGCCAGCTAGCCTAACTATCTTGCTGGCTAGCTAGTCAGATAACGTTAACTAAGTAAGCATATGATCAGGACAGGGCTGCTTGCTTGCTGAAGTGTACTTTCAAATATGCTGCTGCCGGCTGTGGCAAGCTACTCACCGTCAAACCACCATGTCCACTCTCTCACGCCGTGACTTACGGGCTGAATGATGTTCAATGAGCAGCTCGTTGATCGCCCTACTCAGGCAATCGTTGAAGGATCTATGAGGATCTATGAGGCTTCTTTCACAGGATGGGGTCCACAGGCGAAGACTGTGCCATCTAGAGGAGGACAAAGGTAACAAATAGATATTGTACTAGGCCTAGGGGCCTGAAAGGGTCACAGAGGCATCTATAATTACCTCACTAATGGCAATATCATCAGTACCATTATCATAGTCATTAACCATTCATTACCAGGCCAAAGTCCTAATTTCGGCACCACAACTGCGACAACAGTGATTTATCTGTGAAATAAAATATTTCAGTGAGAGGCTAATACCAGCCTATAATAATCGGTCAACCGATTTATCGGTCGGCCTCTAAACAGGACAACATTTCATTACCAAGAATCTCAAAATCCTGCCTAGTCACTGCACTGCAGAGCAGCTTACAGCAGCAGAGCTCTGTCCATTTAATCAATCAGTCCAACTATCCACATAATCCTGCAAAAGAGGACAAACAGTGTAGCGAGAGAAGGAGAGGGAAGGAGGGATCCAGAAGCAGAGCACTGCATCTGACACAACACTGAGCAGTGAGGATCTGTGAGGCTTCTTTCACAGGATGGGTCCACAGGCGAAGGCTGTGCCATCTAGAGGAGGACAAAGGTAACAAATAGATATTGTACTAGGCCTAGGGGCCTGAAAGGGTCACAGAAGCATCTATAATTACTTCACTAAAGATAATATCAGCAGTACCATTATCATAGCCATTAACCATTCATAACCAGGCCAAAGGCCTAGTTTCGGGACAACCACAACTGCGACAACATCACCGTCATCAAAATCATTACCGTCATTATGACCTTGCATGTCAGAAAACTGCAGCATCATCTACACCGTCCCAGGCAGTGGAGGTGTTCTTAACAGAGGGCCTTTACCCGGGAGTGTGAGGGGAGGAGAGGTTGAGGAGAGGTTGCTGGACTGACATCTGGATATCACAGGTCAGGAGCCAGCACCAGTCCCACTCCCCTCCTGAGGTGTAGCAAGAGCACCTCCACTTTAGCTACCCGACGAGCTAAAGACCTTCTTCGCCGTCTCTGTGGAAAACAGAGCCGCCGACATGGGCGCCCGAGGCTCATGAGAACTGTGCACTCTCGTTCTCCGTAGCCAACCTAAGAAAGAGTATTAACCCTAGCAAGGCTGCCGGATGGCATCCCAAGCTGTGTCCTCAGAGCATGTGCAGACCAGCTGGCTGGAGTGTTTAGGGGACATATTCAATCTCTCCATATCCCAGTCTGTTGTCTCCACTTGCTTCAAGATGTCCACCCCTCTTCCTGGACCCAAGAAATCGAAGGGAACTGAACTAAATGACTATCGCCCCATAGCACCTACTTCTGTCATCATGAAACGCTTTAAGAGGCTAGTTAAAGACCATATCACCTCTACCTTACCTGACAGCCTATTCACATATCGCCCCAACAGATTCTAGGATGACGCCATCGCTACTGCACTGCACACTGCCCTATCCCACCTACGTAAGAATGCTGTTCATCAACTACAGCTCAGCCTTCAAACCCATAGTGGCCTTCAAGTTCATCACTAAGCTCAGGGCCCTGGGTCTGAACCCGGGGTAGGTGCTCAGCCCTGTCCAGTACTCCCTGTTCACCCATGACTGCGGGACCACCCACGTCTCCAAATTCCAACTCATTCATCAAGGTTGCTGACGTCACAACAGAGATAGGCCTGATTACCAACAACTACGAGACAGCCTACAAGTTTTAAGTTGTTCATTTCACGTCGACAAGTAAAGTTAAATACCCTTTTTGCAAGCTGAAAAACACAACAATGCAGTAATCAATATCAATGTAGTACTAAAATAAAACATAAGCTAGAACAAAAACACACTTGAAATACAAATAAGAAGAACATGAGAAATAAGTAAGCTATATACAGAATCAGTTCCAATATCATATTTACAATGTGCAGGGATACTGGAATGATGGAGGTAGATATGTATAGGGGTAAGGTGACTAGGTACCAGAGTATATGATACATACAGTAGCAGTAGTGTATATGATGATTGTATGAGAGTGTGCGTGTGTGTAGAGTCAGTATAAATGTGTGTGCATGTTAAGTGTGTATGAACAAATAAAGTGAGTGAGTGAGTGAGTGAGTGAGTGTCAGTGTGTGTAAGTGTGTGGAGTCCTGTGAGTGTGTGAGTGTGTGTGTGTGTGTTGGAGTGTCAGTGTGTGGAGTCCTGTGAGTGTGCATTGAGAGCAGTGGTGGACTGGTGCCAGGAAAATAGCCTCTCCCTTAACATCAACCAAAAGAAGAAGCTGATCGTGGACTACAGGAGACAGCAGAGGGAGCACGCCCCCATCCACGTTGAAGGGGCTGCGGTGGAGAGGGTCAAAAGCTTCAAGCTCTTTGGCGTGTACATCCCTGACAACCTGAAATAGTCCCACAGCGCCTCTTAGACCGCCGGAGGCTCAAGAAATTTGTCTCGGCTCCTAAGAACTTCACAAACGTCTACAGATGCAATATTGAGTGCATCCTGTTGGTATGGCAATTGCACCGTCCGCAACCGCAGGGCTCTCCGAGGGTGGTGTGGTCAGTCTAACACATCAACAGGGGCACACTGCCCGCACTCCAGGACTTCTACAGCACCCGGTGTCACAGGAAGGCCAAGAAGATCATCAAGGACCTCATCCACCCAAGCCACGGTCTGTTCACCCCGCTACCATCTTGAAGGCGGAGACAGTACAGGTGAATCAAAGCTGAGAAACAGCTTCTATCTCCAGGCCATCAGACTGGTAAACAGTCAACACGAACCGGCCTCTGCCCAGTACCTTGCTCTGAACCTTAGTCACTGTTACTAGCCAGCTACCACTCGGTACTCTACCCTGCAACTTAGAGACTGCTTCCCTAAGTACATAGAGTCATTGAACACTGGTCATTGAACACTGGTCAAGTGTTTGCATACTGTTTCACCCATTTTATATGTAGACAGTGCTTTTGGAATATATAGACTCCTTCACTTTTTGTTACGTTACAGCCTTATTCTAAAATGTTATATTTTTTTATCCCCTCATCATATACCCCAGGTTTTTAGGAATGTCAACAACAAAAAACGTATTTACATAACTATTCAGACCCTTCAAATTGAGACTCGAAATGGAGCCCAGGTGTATCCTGTTTCCATTGATTATCCTTGAGATGTTTCTGCAGCTGTGTGGAGAGAAGTTTTTCCTTCCCACAGGACAACGACCCTAAGCACACAGCCAAAGACAATGCAAAAGTGGCTTCGGGACAAGTCTCAGAATGTCCTTGAGTGGCCCAGCCAGAGCCCGGACTTGAACCCGATTGAACATCTTTGGAGAAACCTGAAAATGTGCAGCGACACTCCCCATCCAACCTGACAGAGCTTGAGAGGATCTGCAGAGCAGAATGGGAGAAACTCCCCAAATACAGGTGTGCCAAGCTTGTAGCGTCATACCCAATCAGAATCGAGGCTGTAATCGCTGCCAAAGTTGCTTTAACAAAGTACTGAGTAAGGGGTCTGAATACTTATGTAAATGTGGTATTTCAGTTTTGGATAACATTTCTAAAAACCTGTTATTGCTATGTCATTATGGGGTATTGTGTGTACATTGATGAGTGGAAAAACGTACCAAAATGTGTAAAACTTCAAGGGGTCTGAATACTTTTCGAATGCACTGTCATCTAGTAATGGCTCATCCGATATAATTTATTTTTTAAAACATTTTCTGGATTATTACTGCACTGTTGGAGCTGTAAACACAAGCATTTGGCTGCAACTGCAATAACATCTGCAAATCGGTGTACTCAACCAATAAACATTCATTTTGATTTGACAAAGTCATAATTTTGATTTGACAAAATCATAATAACAAATGCAGCCACGTGCAATATTTAACTGTGTTGCCATCTTTGTAAAGATATTCAGGAATTAGCATGTTTAGTTTACATTGTTCTAGTTCAAAATGTATAAATATACTTCAAATATACCTCCCCCTTGAATTATGGTTTTAGTAAGCAGGCTATGTAACAATGTATACCTACACTGTAATTACATTAAACATCCATATGTGTTTATTTCATTTCTTTACGTAGGTTGTGTTTTGAAATCACCCAAAATACTTTGGTTTGGAGAAGGAAATTCCAACAATTGGACAGAGGAGAAGATCCTAAGCAGATGAGTCACAGCCAACATTTGTATTGCAAACCATGATTTGCTCTAATCTATAGCGTCCAGGCGTAGTCTTTCAATTTGAGTGCTCTCAAGAAAGGTCATGAAAACCAGTAACAGCAGCATTCTGCCCCTAACTGACCAGATATACTTTTCCATGAGGAGTCTAGCTGTGATCTTATCAGGACCTCTAGAAACCCCGCTGATCCAAAAAGACAGGTTCACAGGAAAATGAACACATCTGGAATACTGTGAAAAAGTGTAAAAGATCCAATGTTGAAACAAACCAAATAAGTGACAATAGTAGCGATCAGCAGTTCAGCACCATGGACAGCTATAGGATCGGAATTCCGGAGTTCAGCACATGGACTGTGGACAGTGACTGACTCACAGGAGTAATGACAAAGTAGGCTTATCCAGGAGGGATTTTTTGTGGGTTCACTGTGTATTTTGTGGGACAGGTTTGTTCCTGTCTCTGTGTTAGTGTTCACCAGATAGGCTGTAATAGGTTTCGCGTTTCGTTTGTTGTTTTTGTATATTATAGTTATTTCATGTATCGCTATTCTTCATTAAAGAACATGAGTAACCACCACGCTGCATTTTGGTCCGCTTCTCCTTCAACTGACGAACGGCGTTACAGAATCACCCACCACACACGGACCGAGCGGCGTGGTAACAGGCAACAGCGAGAGCAGAAGCAGCGAAAGGAGGAATGGACATGGAAGGACGTGATGGACAGCAGGAGTATAGAGTATACGACTTGGGATGAAATAGATAGGTGGGCGGTCGACCCAGAGAGAGTGCCGGAGCCCGCCTGGGATTCGCTGGAGCAGTGCGAAGAGGGCTATAGGAGAATGGAGTCGAAGAGAAAAACACGGCGGCGCAGAAAGAAACCCGAAAGTCACCCCCAAAAATGTATTGGGGGGGGCTCAGGGAGAGTGTGGCAGAGTCAGGGTTCAGACCTGAGCCAATTCCCCCTGTTAATCGTGAGGAGCAACGATCAAAGGACTTCTGGACTTGGGAGGAGATATTGGACGGAAAATGACCCTGGGCTCAGCCTGGAGAATATCGCCGCCCCAAGGAAGAACTGGAGGCGCTGGTATGAGGAGGCAGCACGGCGACGCGGATGGAAGCCTGAGAGTCAGCCCCAAAAATGTATTGGGGGGGGCTTACAGGGAGTATGCCTATGCCAGGTAGGAGACCTGCGCAAACTCCCTGTGCTTACCAGGGGGCTAGAGAGACCGGGCAGGCACCGTGTTATGCTATGGAGCGCACTGTGTTTCCAGTGCGGGTGCATAGCCCGGTGTGGTTCATACCAGTTCTTCGTATTGGCTGGGCTAGAGGGGGCATCGAGCCAGGTAAGTTTGGGCAGGCTCGGTGCTCAAGAGCTCCAGTGCACCTGCACGGTCTGGTCTATCCAGAGCCACCTCCAAACACCAGTCCGCCGGTGGCAGCTCCCCGCACCAGGCTTCCTGTGCGTGTTCTCTATCCAGTTCCACCAGTGCCAGCACCACGCACCAGGCCTTCAGTGCGCCTCGCCTGTTCAGCACAGCCAGAGCCATCCTTCTCTCTAGCGCTGTCGGAGCCTCCCGCCTGTTCAGCGCAGCCAGTGTTTTCCTCCTCTCCTGCGCTGTCGGAGTCTCCCGCCTGTTCAGCGCTTCCAGAGCCTTCCTCCTCTACAGCGCTGCCGGAGCCTCCTGCCTGTTCGGAGCAGCCTGAGCTGCCAGACTGCATGGAGCAGCCAGAGCTGCCAGTCTGCATGGAGCAGCCAGAGCTGTCAGCCTGCATGGATCAGCCTGAGCTGTCAGTCTGCATGGAGCAGCCAGAGCTGCCAGTCTGCATGGAGCAGCCAGAGCTGCCAGTCTGCATGGAGCAGCCAGAGCTGCCAGTCTGCATGGAGCAGCCAGAGCTGCCAGTCTGCATGAGGCAGCCAGAGCTGCCAGTCTGCATGAGGCAGCCAGAGCTGCCAGTCTGCATGAGGTAGCCAGTACTGGGCTTCCTCTCAGTCCCGGGCTTCCCCTCAGTCCCGGGCTTCCCCTCAGTCCCGAGCTTCCCCTCAGTCCCGGGCTTCCCCTCAGTCCCGAGCTGCTCCTCAGTCCCGAGCTGCCACTCAGTCACGAGCTGCCACTCAGTCACGAGCTGCCACTCAGTCACGAGCTGCCACTCAGTCCAGTGGGGTTCTGGGTGAGGACTATTAGGCCATGGTCGGCGGCGAGGGTGGATTATCCCAGGACGCGAGGGGGAGGAACTATGACATTTATGGAGTGGGGTCCACGTCCCGAGCCGGAGCCGCCACCATGGACAGACGCCCACCCGGACCCTCCCTATGGTTTTGAGGTGCGTCCGGGAGTGCGCACCTTAGGGGGGTTCTGTCACGCCTTGGTCTTAGTGTTTTGTGTTTTCTTTAATTATTTGTTCAGGCCAGGGTGTGACATGGGTTTATTGTGTTGTCGTATTGTTTTTTTTGTAGGCATTGGGATTGTGGCTGATTAGGGGTGTTGTATAGGCTTGGCTGCCTGAGGCGGTTCTCAATCAGAGTCAGGTGATTCTCGTTGTCTCTGATTGGGAACCATATTTAGGTAGCCTGGGTTTCACTGTGTATTTGGGTGATTGTTCCGGTCTCTGTGTTAGTGTTCACCATATAGGCTGTAATAGGTTTCGCGTTTCGTTTGTTGTTTTTGTATATTATAGTTATTTCATGTATCGCTATTCTTCATTAAAGAACATGAGTAACCACCACGCTGCATTTTGGTCCGCTTCTCCTTCAACTGACGAACGCCGTTACATTGATTCACCATCATCTGCTCTTATTTGCTCACAAAACACTAATTCAATAAGATTGACAGTGATGACGGCCTATTTTGAAATTAGGTATGCCTAACTTGATGTTTGAGGATATTAAAAATTAAAATACATATATTGAGACAATATGTGTGGGCATAGGCAGACGTTTTTATGCATATTCTATATTGATATGCTATTCAATAGGCCACATCTGTCGGTACAAACCGAGATTGAGGATATGACAACGTCATTAACATTATTTGTTTAGCTCTATCTCACCTATAGGGCTCTAAGGCACTGCATCTCAGTGCTAGAGGCATCACTACAGACCCTGGTTCGATTCTAGGCTGTATAACAACCGTCCGTGATTGCGAGTCCCATACGGCGGCGCATAATTGGCCCAGCGTCGCCCGGATTAGGGTTTGGTCGGGGCAGCCTGTCATTGTAAATAAGAATGTGTTCTTAACTCAACTTTTTTTAAACATATAAAAAGAGCACTTTACCACTGAGGAGATGAAAGGAGGAATTGGAGAGAAAGATCTGCACAATGGGGACTGAGAGGAAACAGCATGCTATGACAGTGATCACCATGGAGATGGTCAATCTGCCAATTTTCCAGAACGTGAGCTACTGATATGTGTAACAGGCTGGATCAGGGGTGGGATTTGAATATTAGAATGTGTGTAGCTAGCTAATATAATACTGACTTGGTCATTCTTTCACTTGGATGGTCAGCAAAATGGTCATTGCTGACCAAAATGCTGACCATACAGCTGTACCTGGTCCAGTAGGCCTAACAACCTCTAGCCCCTACCCCTTTTGTATTTGCATGTCTGAATGGAAAGCATTTATTTTTCAATAAGGCAGAAAGAAGCTTTCTTTATCCAACTGAAGGCTATAGGTCAAGGATGTCAAACAAAAAAATATGTTTTTACCAAAAAATTCCTTTGGGGTGGAAACAAACTCAGTATACTTTAAAATTACTTAACCCCAAAATAGGTTGTATCAACCAATTTTCAGTGCGGCCCCCTGAATCTAGTTGAAGACCGAAAATTAGACATGCCTGATTTAGGTGGAGCAATGGCCAGTTTGCTGACATCAGTCTGGTGACAGTCCTCTACAATCTGCAAACACTAAAGAGGAGGCGGCTAGAGAAAAAGGCTGATATAGGTGTTGTTGTGGGACCAGACAATGTGGGGTGCATGTGCTCTCAATTGGGCAGAACCGGGCCTTAGGCAAACCCATAGGCAAAGACCATAAATACACACTTTTAGGCCTATATCTATAATGCAAAGCTGAACCACTGCAGATTCCTGGAAAAACAACATGTATTTCTAGAGGACATTTGGAGAGAGTGTGAGTAGGGTATGCTACCTACAATCTAAAATCCCCAGACCAACAAACACAAAGTCAAGAGCTCTTTTACGAGACAGATGGTTATATTTCTGACATATGCCGTCAGATTGACTGTTTTACTGAAAATAGCAAACTGCTGCAAGGTCGAATTGCATGCCAGAAGACCAGTCACGATATAGGGTACCAACATGGCAGGTGTTTGTTTGACTTGAGATTATTGTGCATTTTCCCAACGCTTAATGAACCCGCCCTCCATATGCGTCATCTCTATCAAACGCTTACCAAATACATTGCGGCAATCGCCTAATAATGTATCAAGCTCAATTCTCAAAAAAAAATCGACGTGTAATTTGTAATGGTTGTGATCACCTGGCCAAAGAATAGCCTACCGCTACCGCGAACGTATACCGAAAGATGACATTGTACACAAACATCTGCGGTGCACCCTTGGAACAGCAGGCTCCTGCTGGACAGCGACACACACACACAAACATCAACAACCATCATCATGACATCTGATATGTGCTATATGTGCGTGCGTAACTCTTTATAAACAAAATCATATTTTAGGTTTCGCTACATCTTGCAGCTCCCCCTGCATTGTCTCAATTTCTAGAATACTCCATTCTTACTTATTGTCTCATGTTGAGCATCCGTTGCAAAATTACAGTTAAGCCAAATGACATTAGGCTACAACATCTTGAATCTAAAAAGATTGAGGTTTACCTGTTTCCCCCTTCCGTATTTATTTTACAGTTCCATCGTTACACCGGAGATACCGCCTCCTTTCTTGATTACACCGCGATTCCAGTCTCTGGTTAGGACTCCGCCAGAGCGGTGTGCATTTGCTCGCGTGCACGGGGCTGGTCTGAGATGCATGAGATCCGTTTGAGAGCAGCGGCGTGAGGAAAGACAAGCACATTGATGAAAGCTGATGCGTGGTGCTACTTTGGTTCTTAAAGGGAAACACCAATCTTAAAAAGACAAATAGTGAATCATTCGTGGATTCATGTGTCTGCACTTGATGCAGTTCTTGTGATTAGTTATGGTCTGGATTCGAATGAACAATCTGTTCACGAGCCTGTATGTCTTTTCACCCCCCCCCCACACACAGAGAAACTGAGACCACCTTGTTTTCTAGTAGTGAATTCAAGTAGTGAATTCAATAAAGTATAATATTTCACTACAGAAGTCTGAAAATGTTGCATTGCCTTACTGTCTCCCCTGGGAGCACTTCTGTTACAGTGTGTGTGTGTGTGTGTGTGTGTGTGTGTGTGTGTGTGTGTGTGTGTGTGTGTGTGTGTGTGTGTGCGTGCGTGCGTGCGTGCGTGCGTGTGTGTGTGAGTGCGTGTGATATTTGTGATATTTAGCAGTCTCGGCCATGTACACAGGCTTGCAGTGTGTGGCCTCCAGATTACAGGCCTGACAAAAACTATGGCAAAGCAGTTGTCTAGGTACTGCTCTGTTTCAGCTGTCATGGGCAGCCTAGCTGTTTGGAGATGGAGATGCTTTCTGTGCCCTTTGAGTGCCATTCACACAGGGACCTTTGAAATGTGCTTGGATCCTTTTTTTCTACATTTGATTGGTGGATTCAAATAAAGTATTTCATTTGCGATCCAAGTATCCTATAATAAATACATGTGCACTAAATGCTCTCAAACCTCATCTTTGACCCCCAGAATGTCACATCTATAAATGAAAGTTAAATATATATATTTTAATTGTAATTTATCAAGCTTTCATGTAGGCTCTATTTATGTTCTGTAAAATCATATAATCAGGGTTGAGGGTAAAATTGTTTAATCCAAATGAGCAGCATGACGGTGTTTGTTCACGATCCACAATAGCTTTGGTTGATGAATACTAGACAGTGATCTACGATTTAAATTCCTTTCACCTTGTATTCTTATATTTCAGTAGTAACTTCCAGAATGCTCCCCATATCAACTAAGTATTACAGTGTTTTCCAACTGCTTACACAAGTTTTCAAAACTGTCTCCTTTTTTTCAAAACTCTACACACAATTCCACAAACTGCACACACAAAATGCAAAATGCCTCACATCTCCTTCAAAATGTAACACTGCATTCAAACTGTCATAAATACATGTCAGAATGAAGCATTTGCATCAAATGGCAAACGCTGTTTTCATAATAGCACATTTTTGGATATACCATGTAAACACTGTTGTTCTAAATCTAATGCTCTTTGGTCTTTCATAGGCTTATATTTACATTTCAATACAGTCACCAGTGCTAAGCTAAGCTTCATCTCTTCTCCGGCCTGGGTCTGGCCACAATACTTCGTCCACATCACAAGATACGTTTTCTCTTGCCAAACATTGAGGGAAGTATCTAACCTTGGACAGAGGCAACCTCTATGTCCCCACATGCGTCCTCCATTGCCTGGAGAAGCGGCATGCGGGCATAGGGTTGACGATCATACACTTTCCAGCGCCAGAATGAGAAGAATTCCTCTATGGGATTTAGAAAAAGTGAATATGGGGGTAGGTACAAAACTACAAATTGTGGATGGGTGGCAAACCAGTTTTGGACCAGAACAGCCCGGTGAAAACATTGTCCCATAAAACCACAAATCTAGCAGGCTCCTGATCTGGATCAGGGACAAGCATTTGTAAATTGCATCCAGAAAAGTGAGCATATGGCCGGTGTTGTACGGACCCAGTGTGGCATTGTGATGGAGGACCCCGTTTTGAGTGATGGCAGCACACATAGTTATATTACCCCCACGCTGTCCAGGGACATTGGTAATTACCCTCTGTCCTATTACATTTCTTCCGTGGCGCCTGGCTTTGGTGAGCCAACCTCATCCACATAAATAAATTCATGGTGAATTACATGGGCATCCAGCTCCAATACCCTCTGTAACAGACAAAAGGATATACAGATGAGTAAATATGGTATGTCTGAAGTACTGGAAGTAGTGTTGCATACATACCTCTAAAAAGTAATGCTGCATATTCTTGACTCTGTCAGAGTTTCTCTCAAATGGCACCTTGTAAAGTTGTTTCATCGTCACTCGGTGCCGTTGGAGGATGTGTTGTATGGTCGACAGGCTTACAGCATTGATGTTGTTAAATATGGTGTCATTATTCAAGATATTCTCTCTTATCTCTCAAATCCTAATTGCATTGTTGGCCAAAATCATATTTATAATTGCAGTAAACAAGTGTCCTCGTCCTCCATGATGTCTTTGCCTTTCCACTCTGTGTTCAGCATAGGAACTGTAAACAATGTACAAAAAAATGTAGTACAACATGATAACCAACCTCATTCATTCAATGCAGTGCAGTATGGCTTAGAGTTACAAATGTTTACATTTACATTACATTTAAGTCATTTAGCAGACACTCTTATCCAGAGCGACTTACAAATTGGTGCATTCACCTTATGACATCCAGTAGAATAGTCACTTTACAATAGTGCATCTAAATCTTAAAGGGGGGGGTGAGAAGGATTACTTATCCTGTTTATGCAATACTATGCAGTCATAAGTATTTTACAGTACATTACTGTAATGCTAAAATAGTCATTAGATAGTAGCATACCTGTTCTCATTTCTGAAAGTTCGAATTATGGACGCCACTGTAAATCGACTCAAGTTGGACTGGACTCTCAGTCCAGCCTCTCTCATGGTCAAACCGTGTGTTGCCCTAATCCCATCAGAGATGGCTCTCCTTCCTTCTCTTCTTTGCCCTCATGCCCTCATCCCCTTCTTCCTCTTCCTCTCCCTCCTACTCCTCTTGCTCTCTGTCCATTGTTGGCATCCATTGTTCAAAACAGGTAATCTGACCTTTGACCTATTTATAGACCTATACTACAGTAAAGCAGTGATTGGTTAGTGATCAGTTAAGCTATTAGTGTTTTCACATGTGAGGAGTGTGTGTGTGACCTGGTGAATAAGTGTAGCATTTTGATTGGTCGTGTTTGGAAAAGGAAAGCAAGTCACTTCCTGTTAGATTTTTGTGTTTTAGGTAGAGAATTGTGTGTAGTGTTTTGAAAAAAGTGTTTTATGCAATTGACAACTGAGTCAAAGGCTGATAAATAGCTTATGGTTTTGGATATTTGGTGTGTAGTTTTGCACTTTGAGTGAGAGGTTTCGAAAATTGTGTGACATGAAAAGATTGTGTGTAAGCAGTTGGAAAAAACTGTAAAGGTCTTCCCCTGGAACTTCTTTTTTTTCTTGACAATTCTCTCATCTAGTGGAGGTAGCAATAAACTTTCAGCAACATTGAAATTCCAAAAGCAGTGGTTCCCGAACTATGGGGAGCGCCTACGGAGGGCAAGGGTCAAATATTAGACATGGCAAAAGGTTTAGAATTGCATGAAAATGAGCTTTGAATCGGAAAAAATGTTCTCTGTACCCATGACAAAATGTGTAGAATTGCAGGAAATAAGCTTTAAACCCACAAAATGTTCTCTCCACCAACAAGACGGGTGTGAACAGTTTGTGTCATGAACAGTGCTTGTGCCCATAGAAATACTGTAGATGTGGCGCGGGATGTTCCTCAATGCTGGAAGGGGGGCCTGAGTGAAAAAGTTTGGGAACCCCTGGGCTAAAGAGTAGTGCTGGTATTGCTATTGCCGGTATGGTGTTTTGGGGTGGGTGGGGGTTGCTTTATGCCAACGGCCAGGCTTTGAACCCCAGTCTCCTGCATGCCACAAGACTGTGAAAGCCTGTCGTTACAGATAGTTCTATTTTTCTTTGGTGCTGGGAGTATTGCAGGGAACAAAGAGTCTGGAGCAGGGAGTAGTGGTTATTCCGATGTATTGATTAATTGCAAACAGCTGTAAAATGTTGTGGTCCTGAACAAACCCCCGGTTTATAACCTAAAGTTCTAAGTACCAACTGCTCAACTACCAGTAGATGTCACTATATGATCATTCTCATACTCACTTCTCCATTCACAGCCAAGGCGCCTGCCCTGAACATACCTGTTGACAGACACAGGGCTGTATTCATTCCACCGATTCTGTTGCAAAACATTACTTAAACGGAGTGACTTGCTGGAATTTTTCCAACAGAACCTCTGGAACTGTTTGGACTAATGATTTCACCCCAGGTGTTAGTTTCCTTTGCACTGGAGTTAAAGGTGACCTGTCCTGGATTACAATTTTTTATTTCAGCTAAAATCTTTAATGTCATGCACTTGGACTATGTGCAATAGGCCTACATAGGCTGTCTGCACTAATGGGCAAACAAGTATGAGCAATTTGACAATATTTCTCCCAACCCATGTTGTCCTCTATCATTAATGCTATCTATGAATAAAAAGGTGAGAGTATTTTTTTGCTCCCCACGTCACCGCGAATCTCATAGTGTTTGAAAATCATAGTTTCTTAAAATGTTTTAACTTTTGAGGATGTCATCGGGTAGAATTGAGTAACTTTATATATTTTTTCTACAAAACGTAAAAAGGGGGCCGTTTTCACATATGTAGACACTGGTATTGTGCTGGTGATAATTAAAAGGAGGTCGGAAAGTGGTGGAATTTCCCTTTAACATTGTCTTTAGTTTTTCATCTACGTTTTCTTGACAATTATTTGACCTTTATTTTCTTTCTATGGCACCTGGGAGCAACAATCCAATCAAGCTAACCCACCAACCATAACAGACAAGCCAAGCCACTTTCATTACATCACATGGCAGATAATGGGTGAGTTGAGAAAAAAGCCAAGATAAGACCACATGACCAGCAGAATCCATCCTCTTACCAGTCCTTCTCATCATGCTATTTTTATATGAGTGGAAGAGAACCATTGAAAAATGTTGCCCATATATCATTACGATCATCCTTTAGGCTACCTGTAGCACTGAGTGTTCATTTTTGCATACTTAATGAATCTAAATGACTCAATCTACCGCTACAACTTTCCACTGCTCTCTGTTGTGAACCCGTGAAAATGGTGGACGTACTCTTGGCCACTAGCCTTGTACTAACCTCCACAGCAGGCATTTTCATACATATTAGAGGATTGGATGTCGTTGGTACAGTAGTCGAGGGAAAAAGGTTGAGAAAGAAGCAAATGGATTGGCTTTCTTCCTGTTTATGGTTCAGATGAACTCTTCAGCCACATGCTACTATTGGTGAATGTGAGGGCACATGTTCGGAGAAATGGTTGAAACAGAGCAATCAGAGAGGTAGGTATTGTAGGCCTGCTGTAAGTCTGTAGGTCTACTGAATACTGTCGTTCTGGGAAGCCGTCCTTGACAGACATGTGACCTTTTCCAAGCAAAATACGATTATCATTATGTGAGCCCAAGATAATTGACTACGTGTATAATCTAAAACTTTAATTAAGTCTGTATAATCAGCGTTCTGAACCCGGAGTCTACATACATTTGTATTCATGTGTGTGTATCTGTGTGAAAAGAGATCGCTTATAGGTCTACTCCCTATATTCAACACATGCATTTAACAAATACATTTCATACTGAACCAAAATGTAAACGCAACATGCAATAATTTCAAAGATTTTACAAAGTTACACTTCATATCAGTCAATTAAAATAAATAAATTAGTCCCTAATCTATAAATTAGGCCCCACCCACTTGGGAGCCATGCCCACCCTCTTGGGAGCCAGGCCCAGCCAAACAGAATCCGTTTTTCCCCACAATTGGGCTTATTTACAGACACTTTACATGTTGAGTTTATATTTTTGTTCAGTGTACATTTTAGTCATTTAGTAGATGCTCTTCTCCAGAGAAACCACCTGTTACAGTCATAATAATTTTATTTTCCTCAATAAAGTAGTGATCAGCAAAGTCAGTGCTAGTAGAAAAGGACTAGTGCGAATGTTATTGCAGCCTGGATTCATATCCCATTGCCTGGCCACTGGCAGCATTTTGAATGAATTCAATTTCATGGCTGATGTGTGTTGCATAAATGTGTGGGTCTTGGCACCAGTGTTGTGCCCATCCCCCTGTGCATTCCTTGGATGTGGACAGGCAGGGGTAGAGAGGCTCATCTCAACCCTAATGGAAATGGGAGAACCAATAATGCAGAGGGACACATGTTGTCATCTTAGGAGTGGCTATTACACTTCACCCTGGATACTCTACGATACCTTGTCTCTACACAGCTAATGGGCAGAACCACAGGCATCTGGAGTCCTTGCTCTGTTTATTTGTCTTGCTTTCACGACATTAACATTTCCAAAACTCAGTCCTGGACCCTTTGGGTCCCCGGGACCGAGTTTGGGTATTTCGGCGCTTGATAGGCACTATCAAGGGACTTGAGATGTCAGGGCTGATGAAGCCTCTATTCTCCTCAGTGTCATAGTAATCAAAACCAGGACGATTATCCCCGGGTTTATATCAAATGTAATGATATTCCCACTTAATTTCCCCGACATAAACAGAGGGTGTTTGGGTGGAATGAGTATACCGGGAGTTATGTATGACTCTCTGGCACCCCCTGTTGATCTGCGTTCCAGTCATGATGACATGATTACTGCCTTAGGCATCGCAGTGCCACCTCCTATTATAATATTTTATGAGCTGGAAGTTATAACTTTGCTTTTAAAAACTCAGACACTCGATGGCTGAGCATAGCAATTAGATTGAGCCTATCAGCTAAAACGAGCAGAAGATTAATATTAACATTTTTGAAAGAAAGGAAACGATCAGAGATGGCATCTAGAGATGATATGGATCATTTTTTGGTATGTACAGTGCACTTTCAAAGACAAATTGACTGACAAAATTACAGTTATGTTGGTAGATGTGCATCACAAATGAGTCAATCTATTTGTCCCATGGAAAAAGATCTTGGAGAAATTCAGGGGAAATCATTCACTTAAAAAAAAAGAGTTGTTTTTCAAAGCACATAATTATTAGGTCTTATTTCTAGTCCAAGTTTCTGTCCTTAAACTATTTTAATTTGCCAGATATATCAAATGAGATTGTTGTTTTGAAGAGAATTTTTCCAATTATGTTGCAGTAATTTTCCGGGGATTTCCCGTACCACCATAGGGGTCAACTGCAGGAGTTTGGTGTGGACTAATTATAATGGTTTAGGAGGAAAGACCTTGTAGTGACAATGCTGCTAGGCCTGTGGTGAGATGACGTGTTTGATAGGTCATCCGGTGTGTGCAAGTAATTTCCCCCTACTCTGTGGGAGATGTTCAGAACGATGGGAAACATTCTCTTGGCTTTGGAAGGCATATCCCAGTCTCTGTTCCTCTCTGCCTGTCTCCTTGACTCTCTTATCCCACTACAACATTCTGATCCATTTTTACTCTCTTTGTTTCTCCCCCTTTCTGTCTCTCTTGCTCATGTTTTTCTGTTATCTCTCAATTCTCTACCCTCTTTCACTTTTTCTATCGCTGTCTTCTCCTTACAAAGATTCTAAAAGGACATAAAATAACTCACAACTTTCATCTCTTTGAACTTCAAACTCTTTAAAAATCTTTCAGTACTGCTTTGCTATACAACTTTAATTGATATAAAAGAAATGTGATTATCTTTTTAAAAGTGGCTACGTGACTTGCGCTTAAAGACTCCTGATTAACATTCAGATGGTTAAATGGATACCAGTCTAGCATATATCCTATCCACCTGGATGAGTACTCCATCAGCAGTCCTGTTAGTCTGTCTGTGAGCAGAAATAGCTCAGTGGTGGCCTTTTTTCTCAGCACATACTGGGTAGATAGATAAAACATCGCGTCATAAGGTGTTGAGAGTGTTATGATTACCGCATGCTTCCCAGTCAAAGCACTTTGAGCAGATATTATGGCGAAAGTTTGAGATTTTTTAGTCTTTGGTAGTGTTTTTTTTACTGTTAGTGCACACAAAATCTTTTCACCAGTAGACGAAATCTATATCCCTTCGTCGGTGATTGGTCAACAGTACTATCAAATTTCAACCAATCAAATGTATTTATAAAGCCCTTTTTACATCAGCTGTTGTCACAAAGTGCTTATACAGAAACCCAGTCTAAAACCCCAAAGAGCAAGCAATGCAGAAGAACAGTGGCTAGGAAAAACTCCCTAGAAAGACAGGAACCTAAAGAGAGAGAGAGCGAGAGAGAGCGAGAGAGAGAGCGAGAGAGAGCGAGAGAGAGAGCGAGAGAGAGCGAGAGAGAGAGAGAGAGAGCGAGAGAGCGAGAGAGAGAGAGAGCGAGAGAGAGCGAGAGAGAGAGCGAGAGAGAGCGAGAGAGAGAGAGCGAGAGAAAGAGAGAATTGAAACAGCAGGTCCGGGACAAGGTACCACGTCCAGTGAACAGGTCAGGGTTCCATAGCCGCAGGCAGAACAGCAGCAACTGGATCAGCAGCACAACCAGGTGGACTGGGGACAGCCAAGAGTCGTCAGGCCAGGTATTCCTGATGCATGGTCCTAGGGCTCAGGTCCTTTGGGAGAGGGAGAGAGGGAGAGAGAATGAGCATAGCTAAGATCTCACAGGACACCAGATAGACAGATTGACCCTAGCCCCACAGCACATAGACGATTGCAGTTAGATACTGAGGACTGAGACAGGGGGACGGGGGCCCCACAAAGATCTCCCCCACTGTGCAAGCCGAATGGGGCCAAAAACCGAACAGGAAGATCATGTCAGTGACAACCCACTCAAGTCGAGTCTAGTGAAAAAGCCTGGCATGATGTAATGCATCCGTCCCAGGGACGGCATGGGAGAGCGCGAACAAGGCAATGACGCAGCCCCCATAATAGGGTCAGAGGCAGAGAAACCCAGTGGAGAGAGGGGAGCCGACCAGGCAGAGACATCAAGTGTGGTTCATCACAGCAGTGCCTTTCCGTTCACCCTCGCGCCCCTGGGCCTAGACTACACCCAATCAAAGGACCTACTGAAGAGTCTTCAGCAAAGACAGAGTCTGCGTCTCTAGAATGGATCGGCAGACCATGCCATAAAAATGTAGTTCTATATGAGAAAGCCTACAGCTGTTTTTAGAAATTCTAGTGACCGTAATGTATGTGTAGATACGTAAGGCAGTACCAAATCAGAGAGATAAGTAGGATCAAGTCCATGTAATGTTTTATAGGATAACAGTAAAACTTGAAATCACCCCTAGCCTTAACAGGAATGCGAGTACTGGAATAGTATAACATCATTTTGGGGTTCAAGTCAAGATTCTAGAAGCCGTATTTAGCACTAGCTGAAGTTTATTTAGTGCCTTATCCGGGTAACCGGAGTGTACAGCATTTCAGTTGTCTAATCTTGAAGTGAAAAGCATGGATTAACTTTTCTGCATTCTTTTTTGACAATTTTTTAAAACATTTTTGCAATGTTACGAAGATGGAAAAAAGCTGCAATTCTTTTTTATATGTTCGTCAATAAAGAGATCAGGGTCCAGAGTAATGCTGATCCTTCACAGTTTTATTTGACGACTGTACAATCATCAAGATTAATTGTCAGATCCGACAGCAGATCTTTGTTTCTTGGGATCTAGAACTCACATGTCTGTTTCGTCGGTGTTTAAAATGTAAAACATTTGCCACCATCCACTTCCTTATGTCTAAAACACAGGCTTCCATGGCAGACAATTTTGGGGCTTCCCTATGTTTCATTGAAATGTACAGCTCTGTGTCGTCTGCATAACAGTGGATGTTGACATTGCGTTTCCTAATTACATCACCAGGAGGTAGCATATATAGTGAGAACAATCGCCTTGGTCTAAAGCCATGAAAAGGTCATTTACCACTTTCACGAGCATGGAAAGATAAGCTGTAGACCACAGTATCTACCTAAAGATTTTTCATCTGTATGTATTGTAGCTGTTTTACATACCACCACAGTCAGAGGCTGGTACTAAGACAGCATTGAATTATCTGTATTCCGCCATAAGCAAACTTCTAGTAGCCGGGGACTTTAATGCAGGGAAACTTAAATCCATTTGAACAAATTTCTATCAGCATGTTTGTCACATATACTCCCTCTCTGGCCTCTAGGTTATCAGGCTGCTGATTATCCCGCACACCTGTCACCATCGTCAAGCGCACCAGCGCCTCATGACTCTCACCGGGACTCCATCACCTCCTTGATTATCTTCCCTATACTGTATATATACTGTATATATTTACTCTGAGCTGCGTGTCGATAGATTGGTCAAAGATGGAAGACTGGTTTGCCCAGCAGAGATCGCCATTGTCCTTTGAATAATCTTTCTGGTCGTAGTGTTGTGGAGCGGATACGTTAAAGTACCCTGTTGTTCTTCTGAGATTGTCTGTCCTTTCCTAGGCCACGTACATTTACAGCTGCAGCTGATAACTCGACGTCTAGGAGGTATCACCTCTTCTTTAGTGAATAATCGTTCAAAGTTCATACCAAGTTGCCATAATGTGCCCGTGCTGTATTCTGGCTGGTCGAGTCGAAATTCACTATTCCAGCGTGGTGATCGTCACCTACACATTGAAATCCGCCCTTTTAAACGTTAGGACAGCAGTCCTAACATTTCTGGAACTAAATGTTAATTTCGTTAGGTTGTAGTTGAAATTAGCCCTTTTAAACGTAGGGACACCAGTCCTCACGTCATCAGGAACTGAGGTTGACTCTACTGATAATCTCAGTGCGTCATTACTGGGATGACACAATCAATCTACTGCCGGAGAATATCAACACCAAACACATTGGTTCACCGTTCCACGGGAGCGAACAGCACACAGCGTACCATAATGTTCTGAATAATGACCAAGTCTACCTCGCTCCCTATTCCACTGAACCGCTTAGGCGTAACAATCACAAGTCCAACATTTATCGGAAACTGCTAAATTACCTGTTCACCCCCTCATGCTCTCCGGGGATGTGCAACTCAACCCTGGGCCTAACATCACCGAGCCAGCGATACTCACTGGAGTGGAAAGCAGTGGATGGCCTCGTCCACTGATCGTCGCCGCTGTGGAAGTGGGTGAGTGCTATGGTCCCATGGTTTCTCTCGACTCACCCGGCTCCAGGATGGACTTCGACTCTTCAAACATACCCACGTCGCTATATGCGATCCCTGACTCTGTTTCTGGTACGCAAGCTGTTTTAAGTAGTTCTCTGCATCCAGTGCAGGCGGGAGGGATTGTTAATTGCGCTACCGAACCTCCCCTAATCAAAACTAAACAAAACGGCCTAAAACCAGTCGTCAGAAAAAACAGAAAATTGAACTTTTTTCAATGTGTCAATCACTCTCGAGTCATCTGGGACCCACGAGCTAAGCCCAAGGGACTACTAGGGGGGCACTTGAACATTGGTAGTGTCATTCCAAAAAGTGATCAAATTCAACATCTACTCACAGACTCCAACCTTGACTTCCTCTGCCTCTCAGAGACATGGTCACATAAAAACTCTCCATGTGCTGCTTTGATTGTGATTGGCTACAATGTTTTCAGGAGAGACAGGAGGGGGTGTGATGATTTACGTTAAAGAACATATCTGATGTAAACAAATTGAGTGGTCATGTGATAATGAACTAGAATGTATTGGCCTGAACGTTACACTGTCTCCCCAAGTGTCTTTTACCCTTAATGGAATGTATAGACCACCTTCCACCAAAAGTGTGTTTTTTGATCAGTTTAATAACATGCTTAGGGAATGTGACTTTGGGAAAGAGGTCATCTTAATTGGAGATTTTAACATTAATTATGAAGACAAGTCTTGTAGGAAAACCCTCAAACGGATCTCTAATACCTTTGACCTTACACAGCTAGTTAAAGGGCCAACTAGGGTGACTTGTTGCTCTAAAACACAGATTGATTTGGTGTTCAGTAATAAACCAGAGAGAGTGACTAAATCATTCAAAATGGTTACTGGGCTATCTGATCATAATCTGACACTTATAGCCAGAAAGCTGTCTAAGAGCAGGTTTAACCTTTCCACTGTTAGAAAGCCAGATCAAGTAAGAATACCTAAGAGTGAATTAAATTATTTTGAAAACGCAATTAAGGGAAGTAACTAGAATGGTCTCTTGTCCAATACAGATGTGGAAGCTGATAGTTAGGTTTTTCTATTCACAATCCAGGCTACCATAAATGGCTTCCTAAAGAAAAGCAAATCCAAACCTGGCCTAAAGAGCACTCTTCCTTGGCTAAATGGAGAAATCTGGAAATTGATGAAAGAACAAGATTATGCTCTAAAACAGCCCTAAAATCCAAAATTAGAGCATGACAGATGTAGGTTTACCACGTTGAGAAATAAGGTGATGAAAGAAATCAGACAGGCCAAGGCAAACTTTTTTATTAACATAATTGGTGAAGCAAAGGGACATTCCAAATTGATCTGGGAGAATCTAAAAAAGTTAACAGGGAAAGACCATAGTAACACTGCAAAAAGACTAGAAATCATGGTGAATAACAATCTAACACAGGATGCAGTCAAAATAGCAATAGCCTTCAATTACTACTTTATTGACTCTGTCAGGGTACTGACACAGAACCCCTCCACTGGTTTCTTGGGCTCAGTGCTAGTGAATGACACTCAACCTGTCTTCATCATAATTAACATAAGGGAGGTTTCTGAGTCAAAGGTGAACAAGGTGATTAGCTCACAAAATAACTCTAAAGCCAAATATGTGTTTGGGCTGGACTCTACCTTTCTTAAAAACTACAAAGAGTCATTCATTGGCCCCATTACTAAGGTCACAAACACATCTATTGGTCTGGGGGTGTTTCCAAGGGTATGGAAGTTGGCCATAATAACGGCCATCTTTAAATCGGGTGACCATGCTGACGTGAGTAACTACAGGCCCATTAGTATACTACCTGTGGTGTTGAAGGTTGTTAAAGTGTGTAGCAGAACAACTGATTGTGAACAGCTCAACAACAGCCCCTTCACATTACACTCCATGCAGTTTGGCTTCAGAGCAAAACACTCCACAGAAACGGCCAACTGCTTTCTTCTGGAAAATGTGAAGTCCAAGATGGACAAAGGAGGCATTGTTGGAGCTGTGTTTCTGGACCTAAGGAAGGCTTTTGATACTGTTAACCATGAGATTCTCATCACAAAATTGTCCAAGTTCAACTTTTGCCCTGATGCCTTGAGATGGATGAAATCATACCTTGAAGGCAGAATTCAGTGTTAGAGTGAGCAATGAGCTGTCGCCCACTCTTAGCTATGATGTGAGCGTGCCCCAAGGGTCAATACTGGGGGCCCTCCTGTTCAGCCTGTACATTAATGATCTGCCTTCTGTCTGTACTTGGTCTAAAGATCAAATGTATGCAGATGATACAGTGTTATATGTGCATGCAAAGAGCAAACAACAAGCTGCACAAGAACTCACTACTGTAATGGTCCAGGTTACAAAGTGGCTCAGTGACTCGTGTTTGCATCTCAATGGGGAAAAAACTGTCTGCATGTTCTTCACAAAGAGGGCAACAGATGCTACTGAGCCAGATGTCTATGTGTCAGGGGAGAAGCTCCAGATGGTATCTGATTTTAAGTACCTTTGCATCATACTTGATTCCAACCTCTCTTTTAAAAAGCAGGTGAAAAAGGTAAGTCAAATAACCAAATTCAAAATAACTAATTTCCGATTTATACGAAATTGTTTGACTACAGAGGTAGCAAAACTGTACTTCAAATCTATGATACTCCCCCACTTAACATACTGCTTGACGAGTTTGGCCCAAGCTTGCTGTACAACATTAAAACCCATTCAGTCTGTCTACAAACAGGCTCTCAAAGTGCTTGATAGGAAGCCCAATAGCCATCATCACTGTTACATCCTCAGAAAGCATGAGCTCCTGAGTTGGGAAAATCTTGTGTAATACACCGGCGCATGTCTTGTATTCAAGATCCTAAATGGCCTGGCTCCCCCTCCACTCAGTATTTTTGTTAAACAGAAAACCCAAACATATGGCAGAGATCCACAAGGTCTGCCATGAGAGGTGACTGTAAAGTTCCCTTAAGGAAAAGCACCTTTAGTAAATCTGCTTTCTCTGTGAGAGCTTCCCATGTCTGGAATACACTGCCATCAGACATATATAACTGTACCACCTCTCACACTTTCACAAAAAACATGAAGACAAGGTCAATCAGATTTGTGAACATAATCCCTAGCTGTGTATTGCTGCTTTCAATATTGTCAGTTGTCTGTAGCTTGTGAGGTGTGGAAACACTTTTTTGATTTTATGGATTTTGTCTTGTTGCTTTTTGTGCCATGTTGCTCTGTCTGTATGCTACGTCTTGCTTGTCCTATGTTGCTCTGTCTGTATGCTACGTCTTGCTTGTCCTATGTTGCTCTGTCTGTATGCTACGTCTTGCTTGTCCTATGTTGCTCTGTCTGTATGCTACATCTCGCTTGTCCTATGTTGCTCTGTCTGTATGCTACGTCTTGCTTGTCCTATGTTGCTCTGTCTGTATGCTACGTCTTGCTTGTCCTATGTTGCTCTGTCTGTATGCTACATCTCGCTTGTCCTATGTTGCTCTGTCTGTATGCTACGTCTTGCTTGTCCTATGTTGCTCTGTCTGTATGCTACGTCTTGCTTATCCTATGTTGCTCTGCGTGTGCTCACTGCTCATTGATTGTCTGTATTGTAATTGTTTTTAATAACCTGACCAGGGACTGAGGTTGAGAATTAGCCGGCTGGCTAAAACTGGCACCTCTACTGAAACGTTGATTAATGTGAACTGTCCCTGTAAAAATGAACTCGAACTCAGACTTCCTTCAATGTGCTTTTGTACTGAGGGAGAGAAGGGCATGTTTCATAGTTCTCAACCAATGTCTGTTCACTTGGGCGTGGCCACTGAGTGAGCATAAGTTTACTTATGAAAACAATTCTCTCATTTAGAAGCTAAAATCACATTTCATCTTCTCACAAATAGATTCATATTTAAACATTTAAATTGCACAACAATTCCATGTGAATCTGACTTTCCAAAATACAATTTGTCTTCCTATCATCAGATATAATGTCCCAGACAGCAACTGATCTGACGTCATATTCTTTGAGTACCAACGGGCACTTTCAACTGTTAGAGAAAGGGAAATACTGTCCCATTCCCCAACCTTTTGATGTTACCATACTTTCTCTATGTTAGCAAAGGGCTTTCCAAGAGTCCATTCTGTAGAGTGGAGAGAAAACATCACCCAACAGGGCAACGTCATGACAGCGTGTATTAATCCTGCTGTAGGACTCACTGCGGCCAGCACTAGCAGGTGAAACTAATTACTAAAATGAACGAGTCACTTAGAAAAACGAATCATGGAACTCGAGTCATTAAAAAGTCGTTCTAAAAGAAGGAATACTTCCCAAACTGCACATCACTAGTGCCGACACATCTTTCTAGCTAAGTTATATGCTATATTGCGCATGGTGACCTCTGACTGTATCATCTTAACATCGTTGGTGCTGACATGGATAACAATAGGCTAGTAGGAGTGGGAACATGAATTGTTTCTTGTCATTGGGACTACTCGTTTTCATGCACATTTTTTCAGTTCAGAGTTACTGCACCATTTGCTAGTTGTAAAATTGCACGACTAAGACATCGTCAGTAACGTCAAAATGTTTTAATGATGAATTCTGACGATTTTGAGGAAGTGTTACTGGGTATGTTGTTGCTATGGTGACTCGAGAGGGATAAACAACAGTAATATTTCCACTTTTTTATTGGTTTTTTTTAAGCAAAGGTTTTTTAAGGGAGTATGCAAAAGCACAGACGTTCGCTTTCGCCTAGACGAGTTCTGCTAGGAGCAGTAAGAACCTAGTCTGCGGGCGCCTTTACAGCTTGATTTTGCTGTGAGAACAAAACAAGAAGAAGCATAAATAGGCACCTATTAGATATTAGTACAAGGGGAGAAAGTAGAAGGAGAGTGATACGAACGTTATAATTTGGGTTTGTGAAGTGTTTGTTTTTGAATGGGTTCAACTGGTGTGTGTGTTTGGATGTGTGTGCCCCTTTAAAGTACTGTATTGACCTAATTATTCTTAGTGAGTGAGAGTATATTGTGTCAGTGTTTTGCAAGAGAGGGACAGTGATTGCTATGCTAGACCTAAGTGCAGTAGCAGTAGCTTTCGAAGCAATCAGAATACTCAGAAGCCAAACAGAGGTCATTTATCATGGCAGCTGACTGTGAAGTTGTATTGTAGTGCTAGCAAAGCGAACAACGTGATTCCCTGCACTGCACGACCTTCAGCAATGCCTCTAATCAAAACCACAGTTAATATTTTCCACTACAGAATGAGTGTGTGTGTGTGAAGGAGGAAAGCAGGAAATAACATTTCAAAACACTGTCGGGACCATTAGATGAATGGTGTCACTAAAAGTAATGGAGGAAAATAAACATGGACTTACACTGTACTATGTGATGTTCCACAATACTCTTTGTTTTTGATTTGTGCTAGAATGTATTCAACCACACCACAATTCATTTTTGACATCATGTTGACTGCCAAAATGTACTTGTGGAACATGCTTGAGAAATTAACCAGATAAGTCCCTGTCTGTTTCTTGAGTCCTCCTAACATCCTAATGTGAGAGCATTTTCTAACGTGACACTTCATTATAGTTGCGGGAAATTCAAAGAGATGTACTATGAACAACAACTCTAGTTGATTTCTCAAACAAAGTCTAGGTCTGGATAGTGCCTCGGGACATGACTGCCATCAGTCTTATATGTGTAACCTTATCGCCTTGAAGAGTTCTGCTGCTGTGTCTTTGAGTACTGCTCTGATGTGCAAATGAAGTGATATGACAGAGTGACAGGCGGGAACTAATGAAGGGTTGGGTAGGAACATGGGAGGATGTCAAGAAGACAGGCAAGAGAAGGGTGTGTTGATGCTCCTATGGTGGATTAAAGAGTTTGTGACGTGTACATGTCCAAAATCCCAGAGAGGGTGATAATCACTGACTCTCTTTTCTTTTTAAAATAATACCCCAAAATATTAACCCATCTACCCACTTCGGAGGAAACATATATATTTTTTTAGTTTTTACAACATATACTGTACATACAATTTACATACACGGTACTTTTATATACAGCAATCACATAACAATAATACATTACCGAACACAAGCTCTTTAATCCCGCCCCTCAGCCACTCAGCACATCCCACCTGTCACCGTAGACCTCAGCTCTTTAATCCCGCCCCTCAGCCACTCTCAGCACATCCCACCTGTCACCATAGACCTCAGCTCTTTAATCCCGCCCCTCAGCCACTCTCAGCCCATCCCACCTGTCACCGTAGACCTCAGCTCTTTAATCCCGCCCCTCAGCCACTCTCAGCACATCCCACCTGTCACCGTAGACCTCAGCTCTTTAATCCCGCCCCTCAGCCACTCTCAGCACCTCCTACCTGTCACCGTAGACCTCAGCTCTTTAATCCCGCCCCTCAGCCACTCTCAGCCCATCCCACCTGTCACCGTAGACCTCAGCTCTTTAATCCCGCCCCTCAGCCACTCTCAGCACCTCCTACCTGTCACCGTAGACCTCAGCTCTTTAATCCCGCCCCTCAGCCACTCTCAGCACATCCCACCTGTCACCGTAGACCTCAGCTCTTTAATCCCGCCCCTCAGCCACTCTCAGCACATCCCACCTATCACCATAGACCTCAGCTCTTTAATCCCACCCCTCAGCCACTCTCAGCCCATCCCACCTATCACCGTAGACCACCCTCGTTTGGTTTCCATGTGCCATATATTTTTCAATTGTGCTGTGATGTTTTACATGAATTCTGAACCTTTCAAATCACATAGTATCCGTAGATTGTGAGCTAAAGATGAAACACTTTCCTACGAGTATTATTATATTATTGATTGACTATGGCTTTCCAAATCGCTTAGAGAAGTGCTTCCACCTCTCTCTCTTTTCCATATCCCCAACTCTTCTCATCTTTCATTTGATGTAAATTGCTTAAGCCCCGTGGAAGTTCATTCGTCTCAGGTGTTATGGTGTGTGTTAGTCTCTGCTTTCATCTTCCAATCAGCTCATGTTTGTCTGCTATCGGCACTGACAGTTTTGAGGGTTCTCAAAGGCCCCGTTTGTTATTGCTCTTTACTGCATTTTGATTCAAAGACCCAGTTAAAAGTGTGTACACACCTACTCATTCAAGGGTTTTTCTTTATTTTTACTATTTTCTAAATTGTACAATAATAGTGAAGACATCAAAGACATCATGCAGTGACTACCTCATGAAGCTGGCTGAGAGAATTCCTAGAGTGTGCAAAGATGTCATCGAGGCAAAGGGTGGCTACTTTGAAGAATCTCAAATATAAAATATATTTTGATTTGTAGAACACTTTTTTAGTTACTACAGTTTTACAATTGTATTTTACCAGGTAAGTTGACTGAGATTCTCATTTACAGCAACAACCTGGGGAATAGTTACAGGGGAGAGGAGGGGGGATCAATGAGCCAATTGTAAACTGGGGATGATTAGGTGACTTGGTATGAGGGCCAAATTGGGCATTTACATAATTCCATATTTCATAGTTTGGATGTCTTCACTATTATCAGAAATAGTACAAATAAAGAAAAAGCCTTGAATGAGTAGGTGTGTCCAAACTTTTGACTGGTACTGTATATATATTATCCTTTTGGAACAGTAATTTTTTACATTTAATTTCAAATCTAGACTTTCAAATCTCTTATTTCCCAACACGGGGACAATCTGAGTCAGAACCCCACAGTTCTCAACTTTCTAACAATACTAGGCATTTGTTTATAGGACGTACATTTTTTAAATCGAAATGTAGTTCATGAAAGTAGTATACAATATGTGTCGCATAAAAAATGTCACCTGAGGGCGACAAAGTTTAATAGGAACATGAAGTTTGTGAGTGACTATATGCAAGAGATCATTAATTCATTCACTGTTATGATAATTGATCTCCTGAAGAACCTATCCCTTTTGCTTTCTTTCTGTGCCCCAAATGTTTGTATATAGCCTACTAATAAAGTTACCAGGTTGTTAGCTAGCTAGAACCCTCTAGTCTATTGACACACAGGTGCATCAATGTTAGTAACATAATAAAAACATCTCCATAAAAATGCATCAGTTTAAGCTAGATATATTTTTTGCATGGGCTACGTCTCAATCCATCACATCCTCCTACGGTGGCCTTCTGCATCTGCGGTGGAATGTGGCCGAGCAACAGCGGGGTTTGTCAGACCATGAGACATCCTGAAAATTGGTCTTCTCACGAAAACAGTTGTAGCCTCTGAATTATTACCACTCAATGGAATGGGGAGATTCTCCCTAACACAATGTTGGTCTCTGTTTTGCTCTACAACCCCCACAAGCCTTGGTGTGGAAACTTCTGTTTGTAGCGTCTGAACTGTTTAGGCTACAAACTAATGTGACCGCACAGTGGAAAGGGGAGATTCTCATGAACACGATGGTGTTCTCCATTTTGCTCTATGACCCCCGTCTGAAGGAAACCAGTACTGGTTCAACCCTTGTGTTGAGTTTGGGTCTGTGGGACCCCTTTTCAATGTTTACCAATGACAGGAGTAGAGCCGTTCTCTGATCATGAGACAAGACAGGGATATACCAGGTCAGAGCCCACACGTTACACCCTATTACAACGTCTCAAGCCTGAGATCAGTTCTCCTTTCGTTGATACCACTAGCGCTGTAGGCCGGCGCTTCCCTAATCCGGAGTCGATGCCAGCCCAGCAGTTTCACCTCACTCCATGCGTACAGGGTTCCCTTCAAGAAGGCCAGAACAGCAGCTGGACCCAAAGAGGTACGCACAATGACAGAAGACATCTACCTGCTCCACATTACAAGCGGACATGGGAAGACATCCAAAGTGAGAACCCAAACGTTACCGACTTTGTGAGGTACTTCGCTCGTCGCAAGCTCATCACCACGGGTCTACTCCAATTTGATGACCAACCGGAGAGCTACAGGGCTTGGTGGCGCTCCTTTCACAACGCCCTCAGAGGCCTAGACTTAACCTACAGTGAAGAAATGGATCTTCTAGTTAAGTGGCATGGAAGAGAGGCTGCTAAACATATAAAAACTAATCTGAGCCGTTCATGTAAACCATCCAGAACAAGGTCTGAGGATGGTTTGGGATAGACTTGAGGAATGCTACGGTTCGCCAGAGGTGATAGAGAGTGCCCTCACCAAACAAATCGACAGTTTCCCCAATATCTCCAACGAGGTTTACCCAAAGCTGAGGGAGTTGCTTATGGAGCTGCTTATGGAGCTTCAGTCCGCCAAGGTCGAAGGAGACCTCCCTGGCCTAGCTTTTCTCGATACAGCTCGAGGTGTTAACCCTACAGTCCAGAACCTGCTCTTCGGCTTACAAGCGAAATGGATCTCCATTGGTACCAACTACAGGAAACAATATCATGTTCTGTTCCCTCCTTTTGCCTTCTTTGTTTACTTCGTCATCCAGCAAGCCAGAATCAGGACCAACCCCAGTTTCAACCTTGTTTCCGATGTTCCTGCTAAAGCAGACAAAGTTCCCTGGAAGCAAAGCAGACAGAAGTCTCAGTTCACAAGACAGAGGTATCCCCCACTACCTCCTCCGACTCAGACAAGCCTATCAAGAAAGCCAAGAACTCCAAACAGCAGTGCCCTATCCACAAGAAGCCTCACCCCTTAAGGAAGTGCGACGCCTTCTGCGAGAAACCACTATACCAACGCATGGCTTTCCTGAAAGAGAAGGGCATATGCTTTAGATGTTGTTCATCCTCATTTCACATTGCCAAGAACTGCAAGTCAAGCGTTAGCTGCGCAGAATGTGAGAGTGAGAGTCATAACACCGCTCTTCATCCAGGAACGCCCCCCTGGGTCAAAAAAGAAGACCTTCCTACAGAGTACGGTGGGGAGGAAGAGCTCACACCTACTTCTGACGCAATGTCTCAGTGTATGCAAGTCTGCGGTGGGAACCTCACCGAGACAGGTCTTGCTCTAAGATCTGCCTCGTCAAAATCTACCCAACAGGCTACCGAGATAGAGCAGTGAAATTCTATGCCATCCTCGACGAGTAAAGCAACACATCATTGGTTCATTCTGAGTTCTTCGACATCTTCAGGGTACAAGGCCTCAGCTCTCCCTACTCCTTTAATACCTGTGCCAGAGTGATGGAGACAGTAGGATGAAGAGCCAACGGGTACTAGGTAGAATCTATTGATGGGCAAGTCAATCTTCCACTGCCAACTCTCATCGAGTATAATGAGATCCCGAACAACCGATCTGAGATCCTGACTGTAGACACAGCGCTCCACCATGCTCACCTCATCCCAGAACTCGAACCCAAGGCTCCCATCATGCTCCTTCTTGGAAGAGACATTATCAGAGTCCATAAGTTAATGGGCCCCATGTCTCAACATACACCCAACATACTCTCAACATACACCCAACATACACTCGGATGGGTCATAATAGGCAATGTCTGCCTAGGGAGCGTTCACAAGCCTGTCTCAGTGAGTACCTTTTACACAAACACTTTAGAGAAAGGACGCCATCTTTCAGCCATGTCCCAACCTCTTCTTGGTGAAAGAAAGATTCCAGAATGTCCAAGCTCCCAATCAACCTGCATTATGCTGCTACAAAAGTCTTCTTTGTGACAAAGAGGAAGTTCACATGGGCTGAAATGTGTTCCAGAAAACTAGAGATGACAATAAAGTGGCCTCCATTGAAGACAGCTCTGTTCTGAAAATCATGAAGGAAGGGATCAGGAAGGACGACAGCAACAGCTGGGTGGCACCATTACCATTCAAGTCACCAAGACGTTGTCTCCCTGACAATAGACCTCTAGCGCTGAAACGTTTCTCCTCCCTCAGATGGAACTTCCTTAGGAAGCCCGAGATGAAAGACCACTTTGTCTCTTTCATGCAGAAGATTTTGTGGATATTCACCAAATGTTCCACTGTTTCCTGGTGAAAGAAGAAGACCGCAACTTCCTGAGATATCTGTGGTTCCAGGACAATGACTTGTCCAAAGACATCATCGACTACCGGATGAAGGTCCATGTCTTCCCTCTCCAGCAGTGGCCATCTACGGCCTCAGACAGTCTGTTCAACAAGGAGAACCAGAGTACAATCCCGATGTCAGACAGTTTGTGGAATGTGACTTCTATGTCGACGATGGCTTAAAGTAATTTCCTACAGTCCAAGATGCAGTCACCCTGCTCAAGAGAACACAAGAAATTCTCGCCAACTCTAATCTGAGGTTACACACGATTGCCTTGAACAAGGAGGTAATGGAATCATTTCCATCTGAAGATCACACAAACGACCTCAAAGATCTCGACATAGGGTCAGACACTCTGCCTATGTAGCGCAGCTTGGGTGTCAACTGGGACCTCAGGACCGACACTTTCATCTCCAAGGTGGCTGAAGATGAGAAGCCCTTCACACCCAGTGGAGTGCTATCCACTGTGAACAGTCTGTGCAACCCACTGGGATTCGTGGCCCCTGTCACCATTCAAGGCAAGTCTATTCTCAGGGAGCTCACAACGGCCAAAGGCGAATGGGACTCCCCCCTGCCTCCAGAAATGGAGGAGCCATGGGTTGCATGGAGAGAGTGGAAAGAGCTATGTAACCTCCATATCCCTAGTGCCTACACTAAGGTCTCTCCCTCAGAAGCGAGACAAAGAGAACTATGCATATTCTCGGATGCATCCTCGAAGGCAATAGCCGCAGTTGCCTACCTCAAATTGACAGACGTCAAAGGATTGAGTCACATGGGCTTTTGTTATGGGTAAAGAAAAACTGATGCCATGCCCAGAACACACGATTCCAAGGTTGGAACTCTGTGCAGCAGTCTTGGCAGTCGAGTTGACCAAGCTCATCACCTCAGAAATAGACATTGAGCTTGATGATACAACAGCAAGGTGGTGTTAGGCTAAATCTACAATGAGAACTGGCGTTTCTATGTCTATGTCAGCAATCGACTCCATCGGATAAGAAAATCTAATTGTCCAGAACAGGGGTGCTATGTACCTAAAGCCCAGAACCCTGCAGATCTTGCGACAATATTCATCCCTGTAGCTTACTTCTCAGACACAACCTGGCTCTCTGGCCAAGCGTTTCTGACATGCCAGTCTTTGTCTTGAAAGGGTCGCTTTTGAGCTCATCAACCCCTCCTCAGATGCTGACGTTCACCCCCAAGTGTCCACACTGAAAACAACAACTTCACTCAAGCAGCTTGGATACTTACGCTTTTCAAGGTTCTCCACGTTGCTGACTCGTGCCATCATTCACCTCGTCCACATCACTCGTCTCTTCAACAACACTACAGTGGCAAAAAACAGCAACTGTAAGGGCTGGCACTACTGTCAGACAGCATGCACACCAGACAGATTTTCTCAGTCAAAGGATATCAGAGTTTGAGTGCATCAGGAACCAGGAAACAATTCTCAAAGAAAGCTCTCTGAGAGTCTTAGATCCATTAATTGATAAAGATGGCCTTCTGAGAGTTTCATCAAGCTTCATCAACGCCCTGAAGTGTTTCTTCTCGATCCGAGGCCCAGCAAAGCTGATTTGTTCCGACTGTGGGACCAACTTCATTGGGACCTGCCTGCAAGGAACTTAAGATCCCCTCTAACATCAACGATAACTCTGTGGATACCCACCTGTCAGAACAGGGCCTGGATATTCAACCCGCCTCATGCCTCTCACATGGGTGATGCCTGGGAGAGGATGATTGGCATAGCAAGGAAAAACTTGGATTCTATGTTCCTCCAACAGGGTCATTTAACGGTAAGTCACAAAACGCTCATTACTCTGATGGCAGAAGTGGCTGCCAACATCAATGCCAGAACTCTGGTTCCAGTCTCTACAGATCCAGATGACCCCCTCTTACTTACACCTGCTACTCTCCTCACACAGAAAGTGGGTATCCCTTTGAGTTCTGCTGGCGACTACGGAGTCAAGGACCTCTTTAAGCGGCAGTGGCTTCAGGTTCAACATCTTGCAAATACCTTTTGGGATAGGTGGAGGAAACAATACCTCTTCACTTCAGATAAGAGGGAAGTGGCAGTCAAACCAGCCCAGTATGCTCTCTCCAATTCTTTCTTTCTCTCTCGGAGGAACTGAGCCCTAGGACCATGCCTCAGGACTACCTGGCCTGATGACTCCTTGCTGTCCCCAGTCTACCTGGTCATGCTGCTGCTCCAGTTTCAACTGTTCTGCCTGCAGCTATGACCTGTCCTGTTCACCGGACGTGCTACCTTGTCCCAGACCTGCTGTTTTCAACTCTCTAGAGACAGCAGGAGCGGTAGAGATACTCTGAATGATCGATACTCTGAATGATTTACTCCTGAGGTGCTGACCGGTTGCACCCTCTACAACCACTGATTATTAGTATTTGACCCTGCTGATCATCTATGAACATTTAAACATATTGGCCATGTTCTGTTATAATCTCCATGCGGTACAGCCAAGAGAACTGGCCACCCATCATAGCCTGGTTCCTCTCTAGGTTTCTTCCTAGGTTCTGGCCTTTCTAGGGAGTTTTTCCTAGCCACCGTGCTTCTACACCTGTATTGCTTGCTGTTTGGGGTTTTAGGCTGGGTTTCTGTACAGCACTTTGTGACATCAGCTGATGTAAGAAGGGCTTCATAAATACATTTGATTGATTGATTCAAAGACAAACAAGTCAAGAGTAATGAATTGCCTGATCACTCACTGATCACTGGTCTTTCCCAGCAAGGATGGTAAAGTCTATAACGTCGAGGTTAGACTGCAAGCAAGAAGGAACTAAGAGGTCTACACAAACAAGGTCTCTTATATGGACATTCCATAGTGTTTTGTTTTAGTTGTAATACTTACCTATATTACTTACCTTGAATTTGGCTCCCCCTAGTATTGATCTGGAGTATTTTCATTGAAAATTGACCCGTCATGTGACATGTTAGGAAGAAGTTGGTCCTTGTTGCCTCATGTAGAGCTCAGAGTGCTCTGTTTTAGTTGTCAGCTTACAATCTTCATCCATCCTTTACGTTGTATGCCTTAGGAAGCTTTGTCAGTGAGTATTTTCATACCTTTTGCATATATCTTTTGTTTCAGAGCATTATTCCTGGAAGAAATGGACAGCACCAGCTTAATTGCTACAGTATGTTAGCCTAGCTTTTGCTAGTTGTCAGTGTGAGAAAAATATCAGGTTACGTTCATATCTAGTTTGTATTTTAGGACAGATTACATTGTTTTATGCAGACATCATTGTCTTTCAGTTTCACACTGTTTCAACTCAATAAATCTTGTGAACATGGAGTTCATGCTTTGAGGATTATTGATGTGAAGGCGTTTATCTTGACGTCAAAATATGCACAGTAATGCATACAGAGGACAGTACAGAGATACTTTCTAGTAGTTTTATAAAACTACACACAATCCACAAAACCTAACTTCACAGCTTGGTATTATGGAGAAGATGTTCAGGTAACTGCCAAAATAAAGGAAACACTTCAGTAAATCAGGGATACAATGTAGCAGGTGTTTCCGCACAGGTGTGGACCCTGAGTTAACCTAGCAATTGACATCCCATCATGCTTAGGGTCACTATAACAATAGTGACCCCGGTTGCCCATTATTTTGGCTACCATAGCAAGAAGAAGAGATCTCAGTGACTTTTAAAGCAGGGTCTCAAAGGACAAAAGGGAGATTAAAGGGTGTGTGTGTGTGTGTGTGTGTGTAACGGCATTCACAGGAAGAAGGTGAGGACCAAGGTGCAGCGTGGTACGTGTTCATATTATTTATTCGAAACTGAACACTAAATACAAAATAACAAAATTAATAACCAAAACAGTTCTGACAGGTGATACAAACATTAAACAGAAAACAACTACTCACAAAACCCAGTGGGGAAAAAGCTACCTAAGTATGGTTCTCAATCAGAGACAACGATAGACAGCTGCCTCTGATTGAGAACCACACCCGGCCAAACAACAACGAAATCCAAAACATAGAAAATAGAATGCCCACCCTAGTCACACCCTGGCCTATCCAAAATAGAGAATAAAAGCCTCTCTATGGCCAGGGCGTGACAGTGTGTGTCTCAGTCACCAGATCTCAACTCAATGGAACATTCTGGAGCGGCACCTGAGACAGTGTTTTCCACCACCATCAACAAAACACCAAATTATGGAATTTCTCGCAGAAGAATAGTGTCACGTCCCTCCCAATAGAGTTCCAGACACTTGTAGAATCGATGCCACGGCGCATTGAAGCTGTTTTGGCGGTTGGTGGTGGCCCCAAGCCCTGTTGACACTTTATGTTGGTGTTTATTTTTATTTGGGCAGTTTCCCTCTCTCTTCTCCATCTCGGTCTGTGCTTTCTTCTTGATCTGTCTTATATTCCTATTTTCTTATCCTTTCCTCTCACGTTTACCTCTCTCCTGTCAAAAAAGGAAGCCAGTTTGGGATGGTATGCCTGAGTGGATGCGCCCGCCCGCCTCCCCACCTCTTTCTCTCGCTCCTCGTCCCTCTCTCACTCCTCGTCCTCCTCCGCTCTGTTTCTATCCTCTCTGTCCCCTCAAGCTGTGTTATCTTGTCAGATATTCTTGTCAGGTATCTAGGAGCCCTCATCGCCACTCCTAATCTTTCCATTCTGTTTGAGAAGGTCAGAATACTCTCAGAGGAACAGCACCCCTATGTCTTCATATAGAAACAAATCAATCAGAGACACTACAGTGTAGCATGAAAGGGCTCCCCATCACAATTCACTTATGAATATTTTTTGGAATGGTAGATGAGGTAATATGACAGTTATTTTATGGTACTGGGTTGTGATGTCACATACATCAGAACATTACTCCCTTAGCAATCTATCCAGCTATAAAAAAAAAAGTCAGAGCAAATGCCAACAGAGGATTGCACAAAATACTTTCCCATAATAGTATATGCTAAGAAGTTCTAAAGAAAATATACTAACCCCCCTTCACAGATATTTCCGATGAGATGATAGTGTGCAGTGAGTCAGCCTGGAGCCTGAGGGTTTGAAGACCGTGTTTGTTTGCTTCGGTGTTCACACTCAAGTAACTGAGGTGTTAACAGCTGTAGTCGTAACAGGAGTGACATGCCTTTCTTCCGCTGCCTCTTCCTGGCCTCACCTCATCAGACGTAACTGAAATATACAGCTGGCCCCTGGTTCAGTCCTGTCATCTCTTGTCTGGGCACCACTCTGCCTGCCTCTCTGTGGCACTTACTGCTTCCCCCTATAGAACCAGGGAAGCACACTCTTGTTCCTCAGGACTCTGTGTGTGCTAGTGTACTTGACTCCAGCTTCTCTCAGAGAGTTACAGCCTTCCCCACTGTAGGCAACTGGTAAGAGGCTAAATAAAATAATATCTTGAGTAAATGAGGGATACAACGTTTATTATGGTGTGGGGTGCATTTTCATGGAATGGTTTAGCTCTGCATGTAGAATCTATGCCAAGGCGCATTGGAAGCTGTTTTGGCAGCTCGTTGTGACCCAACAACCTTTCAAGACAGAAGCACACACATGAGCAGAAGGCCAGCGCAGGCTACAGGCCTAATCCTGTGTTAGTCCTATGGATCACGCCAGGCTTGGTTTCTTATTACTGGGCTGGATGCTACACCATCCCTTCTGTGATGAGTGTGTGTAGCTGTGTCACCCTCTGTGCATTCTTTGTTCCCTTGATATAGTCCATCATGGTCTCCAACAGCTAATATGATCCAGTTGTGCCGGAGGTAGCTGATGTGGGGTAGAGTATGATTGTTAGGTTTGTGCAATGTGAGAGAGGTAATGATTTGAAAGGACAGGGAAGTGATCCATGAGCAGCTTATTGTAGTTTTACCATGTTTGTAATTATGTTGCCTTGCCACCCCGAAGTGAACGGAAACGTAAGGGCAGAGACACAGTTTTACACAAGCGCATTAGTGATATTAGTGCGGTGTTTGTTTCTGACTTCTACTCAATTTGAAAAACATTGCACAAAGCACAGAGAATGCTTTTTTATGTATGAATTCTGAGGGTGCAGCACTCCCTGATAGATTGAAATTAAAATAACATTTTCACGAAGTTAGTGAACTAGGCCTTTCTTACTCCTGTATGAGTGGAGTAAAAAACTCCTAAGCAACTTACCCCCCCATCTTCCCGCAGCCATGTGTTTATGCACTGTCTGATTGAAAACATTCTACACCTTCATTACATTTCAGCGGTGTTGCAACTGTTGTAATTCAGCTATCATTTGGGATTTGACACCTTTCAGCTCCCTTGTCTCCGAACCATTTATAAGTGTATTTCTTTCACCCTCATCAATACACATTTATTTGCCAGACTTTCCTCCCTTCCATCTCACACACACTTTCGCTTCCACAGCCAACGTGAAATGTACAAAAGGTCACTGTGTGTCAGAAAGGAATGGAGAACACCTCTTACATTTGTAAGCCAAAAAGACTCCAATTCAAACATAACGCTCAGAACTGGAGGATCAGAAACCTTGTGTTTGTAGTCTCACAGATTGAAGGCTTCAGATGAGTGGGTAATTTGCAAGTTGTTTATGTCTGTTGGTTGAAAAGATAGCGTCTGCCTCAACACTTTTGCCTCTCCATCACAACCAGTTAAGTTCCATCACCTTATCTGCCACCATCATCTCCATCCCTCTCTTTTGTTCCCTCTGTATCTTCTTACCTTTCAAGCACTTCCTCTGTCCTTTTCTCGCTTCTTTCCACTCTCTCTCTGAACCTGAAAAGGGATCAGGATTATTACAGCCGTTTACTCAGCAGAGAAATGGTTTGAGAGTAGCAAGTCATCAGTGTACATAGTTGTGTGACAACTGCCCCTGAACAGGCAGTTAACCCACTGTTCCTAGGCCGTCATTGAAAAAAAGAATTTGTTCTTAACTGACTTGCCTAGGGTCTATGGAACAGGAGCAGAGAGTGCCTTGGTGGAATTAACTCTCTCCACTATGCAAGTGTTGTAGGGTGGGCACGCTACAAATCACAGGAACACTTTTGCATTCCTTGAAGAGATATGCATCGAAAAATTACATTTCGCAATTTCTCTTGACATGGAATTGTGGTGACGTCAAATTGCTGAGTCGCCCTTTTTAATAGGATTTTCCTACAAACAACAACACACAAAGGAGTCACAATCTTACATCGCTCAGCTCTCTCCCAGAACACGGTATTTGATATTCGATTTGATAAATTGATGCCAAACAAAGATCCATTAGCCTGTATGCCCCTGCCCTTTCCCTACCAGGCTAATCTGATTCCCTCATTCAGGGATATTACGTTTTCATTCATCACATGGAAAGCATAAATACCTGGAGGCAGCCCGTGCACATGTCTTCAGGCCACTCACTCTGTGCCCCCCCAGCTTGTTTCTGCATCAGGTTGTTCTTCTGTGTTTCTCAGATGGTGTCATGGAGTATAGATGCATTTTGCAGACACCCTGACATTCCTATTGTCTCTAATTGTGATGGCTTGAGGCATGTTTGAGAAAGTGAGCTGAGGGTTTATACAGAAAAGCTGATGCATTTGCTGATCAAGTAATTTCATTGATAAAATGCTCCACTTGTCAGACAGTCAGCCTCTCTTGACAATCATTTTGCTCGAGATGGAACGCTGGGCAGGCAGGGTGAGTAGGTAGCTAAATGGCCAAATACTTAGCACAGCCGACTTATGGATATGAATGATAATGCCAAAGGGGTTAGCGAAGCAATTTAACTACCCACAAATCAGGTTTTATTTTCAACGATTCATGCTTTACATGAACACACTGATCCCTGCACTGTAAAGTATGTGTGTGTGTGTACACCACCAAACCTGCTTAGCACTCTTTGGTAACTTGGAAGAGATTCTGGACACTGATAAAGGGCACACTGTCCAATCCCTGATATTTCTCAGTAATACCAGATTCTTAATAACCTTGACAGAAGTTTGAGCTTCGGGTTTCATAGTTTTCTGTGATACAAAAAGATTGAGATCGAACGTTTCTAGGATTGGAATGTTTTTGCATGGAAACCACTCAATGCTGGCTTTACACAGACTTGGCAACCGCTGTCCTTCAAACTAATGTAACTGAATTATCTGTATGTGCAGAACCAGATTAATGCAGGGGCTTAACAGGGCCCATGGGGGGGCCCCAAGAGGCAGGTACTGTCACGCCCTGACCATAGAGAGCTTTTATTCTCTATGTTGGTTAGGTCGGGGTGTGATTTAAGGGTGGGGGTTATCTAGGTGAATTATATTTAAATGTTGGCCTAGTATGGTTCCCAATCAGAGGCAGCTGTTTATTGTTGTCTCTGATTCGGGATCATATCTAGGTAGCCATTTTCCCATTGTGGTTTGTGGGATCTTGACTATGTATAGTTGCCTGTAAGTACTATTTTTAGCGTCACATTTCATTTTTCTTCTGTTTTGTTTGGCGAGTTTATTATTCATTATTAAACGTGGAATTCTACACACGCTGTGCGCCTTGGTCCAATCATTATGAGGAACGTAACAGTAACTGCCAAAATAAAGGAAACAGCATAATGTGTCTTGAAAGGGTGTTGAGCCACAACAAACAGCTAGAATTCCAGAATAGATTCTACAAGTGGACCTAAACCATGCCAGGAAAATGCACCCCACACAATAACATAAACTTTAGCCCTCATTTACTTAAGTATTTACTTTATTTTGGCAGTTACTGGTTGCCTACAGTGTGAACGCTGCAATTTGGACAGCATGCGCGCTAAATATACAGCTTGTTGCGTTGTGGCTAATTGTATTTGTATTTGTCAAGTATCCCCATTAGCTTCCTGGGATCCAGCTAAATTACGGCAGTTACTGTATATACAATTTAAAATATAGCAACATAGACATACTGTGCAATCCTTAGATTATATCAACTTTTTTTAACAGAATCAGCAGAATGAATACACCCCTGATCACATGCAAACACAGTTCACTTTTATAGCAGCCACATAAGACCAGCATTATCACTTTGCTTGTTGAATATATAATTCCTTCTCACAAAAATATACGCACTTTTCTCCTCTCACCTTTTCCCTTCACTTGTGGAATTCACACATCAGCTGTCTGTGACCAGGCAAAAAAACCTTTCCAAGCCAAACCTTTATAGCATGACTGCTAAACACAGCCTACATCGTTGTCACTTCATAGTCAACATACTAAAACTAATGCATTAGTAAACCTACTACAATAATGCTGTACAGTGTTCAGTCAGAAAGCAGTTTAGCAGTTACATCGATGGGCAATAAATTCATAAAACCAAAAACTTACCTTGTCTTGGAAGAGTGCCAGTGTTGGACAGCCATAGCCTGCTAGATAACATAGAATCACACTTTGTTTGAGCCAAGTGTTTGAGTAGGCTAAACTAGCTAGCTGCAGTCACTAGCTAAGGGAAAGTAAAAGTTTAAAAAATACAACCAATTATAAACTGGGTGGTTCGAGCCCTGAATGCTGATTGACTGAAAGCTGTGGCATATCAGACCATATACCACGGGTATGACAAAACATGTATTTTTACTGCTCTAATTACATTGTAACCAGTTCATAATAGCAATAAGGCACCTCGGGAGTTTGTGGTATATGGCCAATATACCACGGCTAAGGGCTGTATCCAGGCACTCCGCAGCCATATGTCACACCCCCTCAGGCTTTATTGCTTAAATATAGCTAGCTCTCTCTCTCTCTCTCTCTCTCTCTCTCTCTCTCTCTCGATTCTCCTTAATTTTGGAAGAAATTAATTTGTTCATGGCTGTTCAACTATTGTCTTTCTCTTTGAGTCAACTGCTCACCACATGTTATGCACTGCAGTGATAGCTAGCTGTAGCTTATGCTTTCAGTACTAGATTAATTATCTGATCCTTTGATTGGGTGGACAACATGTCAGTTCATGCTGCAAGAGCTCGAATAGGTTGGAGGACGTCCTCTGGAAGTTGTCATAATTACTGTGTAAGTCTATGGAAGGGGGTGAAAACCATGAGCCTCCTAGGTTTTGTATTGAAGTCAATGTATCCAGAGGAGGACAGAAGTTAGCTGTCCTCCAGCTACACTATAGTGTTACCCTACAGAGTACTGCTGAGGCTACTGTAGGCCATAATTGCAAACTGGGTGTTTTAATCAATTATTTGGTGAGTATAGTTTTATATAAAAGGGCTAATTTAAAAACGTTGTTTTAATGAAATTCATTCTTCCTCCGAGGAGCCTCCACTGCTGTTTATAATCAGGTTCTACTTTAGGTGACAGTGTGACATGTTGTGTGGACTAAAACAGCATAAAACCAGGTCTATCACTGTTACGGATACAGGTATTCTGTGTGTGTATAGTTATTTTCTCTCCTTCTCTCCTCACAGGTGGCAATCAATACTCCCCAATCAGTCACCAATCAATCATCAATCAGAAGACACACCTCCTATGTCCTTACCCTATCACATCCCATTTCCCTTGGTTTAAAAACCCTGTCCCATGTTTCCTCTGGAGCTCAATCTCTCTGTCAATGCCATTTGTCTGTAGATCTCTTGTTTGGTTTTTGCAACTACATGTCACTTTGTCCCCACCTGTGAGGACAAAGGGGGTACCAAGATAAGTCACCCATGGGCATACATTACCCGTAGGAATACTTTGTATAAAAACACTAGTTAGAACTGGGCAGCGTGGTGAAGAAGGCACAACAGCGCCTCTTCATCCTCAGTAGGCTAAAGAAATTTGGCTTGTCACCTAAAACCCTCATAAGCTTTTACAGATGCACAATTGAGAGCATCCTGTCGGGCTGTATAACCGCCTGGTACAGCAACTGCTCTGCCCATAACCGTAAGGCTCTCCAGAGGGTAAGGAGGTCTGCACAATGCATCACCGGGGGAAAACTATCTGCCCTCCAGGACACCTACAGCACCCGATGTCACAGGAAGGCCAAAAAGATCACCAAGGACAACAACCACCCGAGCCACTGCCTGTTCACCCCGCTATCATCCAGAAGGCGAGGTCAGTACAGGTGCATCAAAGCTGGGAACGAGAGACTGAAAAACAGCTCCTATCTCAAGGCCATAACAGGCTGACTACACTGCTCGCGTCACAAATTCAATTTAGAAATCTATATTCTTAAATTATTGCACCCACACTGCTCGCGCACGCCAATGAGCTTGTACGTTGCCAAGGGCTAAAATAGAAGTCAGTTCTATGTCTGATGCATCTCCTCATTGGTTTATAGAAGCAGGTACCCACGTGCCATCTCCTCATTGGTTATACCCACGTGGGTGACTGAAAGGCGAACGAGGCCAGTGGCGGTAATGCACCTAATTTATGAAAGTTGCCAATCGCAATATAAAGTCAAGAGAAGAATAAGCCTTGAAGGAGGAGAGATGACTAGAAACGATTCGGTTGACCGTTTTATGTGTGGATTAATTGGTGGAATAGAAGACCTTGTGCATTTCAGGTAAAATAACAACTCAATGTTTATATCCCAGGACAAATTAGCTAGCAACAGCAAGCTAGCTAAATAGGACAAATTAGCTAGCAAGTGCAAGCTAGCTAGCTAAAGTTCCACAAATGTTTAATGCTTTTCGACCTGTCCCCAAATTAATGTACTTGGTTTAGAATTTTTTTTGATATTTTAACCTGCGTGTCATGGTCCCGTTTGGTGTGGGGGGACAAAATACATTTATGCACGATGGGACGCGTGCAGCCGGTGCAGCCGGCAGTGGCTCGGGTCGTTGCTGGCCAGTAACACGAAACATGTAACAAAACAATTCCACACAAAGACATGGGGGAAACAGAGGGAATATATATGTAGTGTGATTAGGGAATGAAAACCAGGTGTGCGGGGAAATAAGACAAAACAAATGGAACAGTGACAAGGGGAGCAGCGATGGCTAGAAGACTGGTGACGTCGACCACTGAATGCCGCCTGAACAAAGAGAGGAGCCAACATCGGCGAAAGTCGTGACAGTACCCCCCCCTTGACGCACGGCTACAGCAGCGCGCCGTCCCCGGCCTCAGGGACGACCCGGAGGGCGAGGCGCAGGGCGATCCGGCCAGAGACGGTGGAACTCCCGCAGCATTGAGGGGTTCATCACGTCCTCCAGCAGAACCCAGCACCTCTCCTCCGGAGCAGTGACAAGGGGAGCAGGGTTAGGGTTAGGGGAAACAAGACAAAACAAATGGAACAATGACAAGTGGAGTGGCGATGGCTAGAAGACCGGTGACGTCGACCGCCAAACGCCACCCGCACAAGGAGAGGAGCCGACTTTGGCGGAAGTCGTGACACCCACTCGGGTACAGGTGGATCCGTGAAGACCTCTACTTGATGAGACTAGGTCTGTCTGGTTCAGACATCCACTGGAGCTGGAGTTCTACAACTCTCCTGACACACATACTTTACTCCCCTGCAGATGTCATAGACAGAGAGACACTGGGCTCATTCCAACAACTACTTACCTACTATTATTCACATCATGTGGGACAAAGTGGTTTAATTAATTACCCTATCGTTAAATTAGCCCTTAAGAGTCCAACCCCTGTCTAAGCCGGGAGAGGGGTGCCCCTCTTTGCGAGGCATTGGAAAACCTCCCTGATCTTTGTGGTTGATTAAAAAAAAAAAAAAATTTACTGCCCGCATGTACGCGGGATACAGAGTTGAGGTAGTCATTCAAAAACATGTTAAACACCATTTTTGCCCACAGAGTGAATCCACACAACTTATTATCTGACTTGGTAAATACATTACTACTCCTGAACTTATTTAGGCTAGCCATAACAAAGGGGTTGTATACTTATTGACTCAAGATACGTCAGCTTTACATTTGTTATTAATTAGAAAAACATTCTAAAAATGTAATTCCACTTTGACGTTATGTGATATTGTGTGTAGGCAAGTGACACAAAATCTCAATTTCATACATTTTTAAATCAGGCTGTAACACAACAAAATGTGGAAATAGTAAAGGGGTGTGAATACTTTCTGAATGCAATATATATCACTGTAATGTGTGCAGACTGGGGAGAGGGATTCTGCTAACGTGTGTGGCGGATATACAGGGGGTGGAGATGGGGTGCCTTGTGAGAATTTGTCGGCAAATGGGTAACTCGCCTCTACCATCCGTTCTATTGGCCAATGTGCAATCACTGAAAATAAACTGGATGATCTCTGTTCGAGACGATCCTACAAATGGGACATTCAAAACTGTAGCATCTTATGTTTCACAGAGTCGTGGTTGAACGACACGATAATATTCAGTTGGCTGAGTTTTCCATGCATCAGTAGGACAGAACAGCTACGTCTGGTAAGACGAGGGGTGGGGGTGTGTGTCTATTTGTCAATAACAGTTGGTGTGCAATGTCTATGCATAGTCACTTTACCTCTACCTACATGTACAAATTACCTCGACTAACCTCTACCTCCACACATTGACTCGGTACTGGTACCCCCTGCATATAGCCTCGGTATTGTTATTTTTATGTTACTTTTTACTTTAATTTATGTAGTAAATATTTTCTTAACTCTATTTATTGCACGGCATTGTTGTTTAAGGGCTTGTAAGTAAACATTTAATGTTGTATTCGGCGTTTGTGACAAATGTGATTTGATAATGTTAATTAAAAGGGCAGTGCAGTTAAAAACATGTTTTCTCAGTTGTAAAAAAAAGTAATAGATTTCTACACTATGAGGTTGAAATAACACTCGGAAATTGTGAAAATTATGATAATGCCTTTTTTTTGTGAAAGAGCTGTTTGAAAAGAAAACCACCTGGAATTGCAGCTTGTTCAGGTGAGATGGCATGAGAGATGTCATTTTGGCCCACCGCATAACGCCACCCGGTGATCTGATTATAATAGGTCAATTAACGTTAATTTATTTGCATTTTCGTTCCTACTTTTGGTGCTGGTCCCGCCCCCCCAAAAAGAGTGATTGTGAGGTATGGCTGCCTTTGCACTGTATTCCATCTGAACAATCACTTCGTCTGATTTGACTTCAATTTATTTTTCATAATCAACTGTCAGAGAAGTTTTTTAAAACATGTTTTAAAATGTAACCTTTAACTAGGCAAGTCAATTAAGAACAAATTCTTATTTACAATGACGGCCTACACCGGCCAAACCTGGACAACACTGGCCCAATTTTCCGCCGCACTATTGGACCAATTGAACCAGGGTGTCTGTAGTGACGCCTCAGTGGAACTTCCGGCATGGCATACTTTGTATCTGACTACATTGCAAACCAGGCTAGGTACATGTGGATTTCCAAGCAGCTCCATCATCACATAGATCTTGAAATCGGTAGTAGCAACCATTCATGAAGTATCTATTTATTTTTTATTTATTTCACCTTTATTTAACCAGGTAGGCTAGTTGAGAACAAGTTCTCATTTGCAACTGTGACCTGGCCAAGATAAAGCAAAGCAGTGTGACACAGACAACAACACAGAGTTACACATGGAGAAAACAATAAACAAGTCAGTAACACAATAAACAAATCAATGACACAGTAGAAAAAAGAAAGTCTATATACGGTGTGTGCAAAAGGCATGAGGAGGTAGGCAATAAATAGGCCATAGGAGCGAATAATTACAATTTATCAGATTAACACTGGAGTGATAGATGAGCAGATGATGTGCAAGTAGAGATACTGGTGCGCAAAAGAGCAGAAAAATAAATAAAATAAAAACCGTATGGGGATGAGGTAGATAGATTGGGTGGGCTATTTACAGATGGACTATGTACAGCTGCAGCGATCGGTTAGCTGCTCAGATAGTTGATGTTTAAAGTTGGTGAGGGAAATAAAAGTCTCCAACTTCAGCGATTTTTGCAATTCGTTCCTGTCACTGGCAGCAGAGAACTGGAAGGAAAGACAGTTAGTTAGTTATTTTTCTATTATAAGTAAAGGACGTATTTTTCATGGGTTGCATGCTTTGGCACAATATTGTTCTGAATGTTCTCTTGAGGACTGATGCCCAAATGAACATTTTACTAGCTACTCAATGACCTTCTCTGAGGCGCCATATGTTGATGAAGATTTAGTCTAAAGTACATTGAAGTGACTTGGAAAAACAATGACATTTCTAAAGGAGGAATGTTGTTTCCTACTAATTATACTGAACAAAAACATAAACGCTACATGCGACAATTTCAACGTTTTTACTGAGTTACAGTTCAGGCCCTAATCTATGGATTTCACATGACTGGGAATCAGTGGTGGAAAAAGTACCAAATGGTCATACTTGAGTAAAAGTAAAGATATCTTAATACAAAATTAGTCAAGTAAAAGTGAAAGTCACCCAATAAAATACTACAAGTATTTGGTTTTAAATATACTTAAGTATCAAAAAAGTAAATGTAATTGGTAAAATGTACTCAAATCATTTCACATTCATTATATTAAGCAAACCAGACGACACGATTTTCTAGTTTCTCCAACACTCAGACATAATTTACAAATGTGTTTAGTGAGTCCGCCAGATAAGAGGCAGTAGGGATGACCAGGGCTGTTCTCTTGATGTGTGTGAATTGGACCTGCTAAGCATTCAAAATGTTACAAGTACTTTTGGGTGTCAGGAAAATGTATGGAGTAAAAGGTACATTATTTTCTTTAGGAATGTAGTGAAGTAAAAGTAAACTCTGTGTATAAAATATAAATAGTAAAGTACAGAAACCACAAAAAATGACTTCAGTAGTACTTTAAAGTGTGTTTACTTAAGAACTTTACACCACTGCTGGGAATACAGATATGCATCTGTTGGTCACAGATACCTTAAAATAAAGGTAGGGGTGTGAATCAGAAAACCAGTCAGTACTTGGTGTGACCACCAATTGCCTAATGCAGCGTGACACATCTCCTTCACATAGAGTTGATCAGGCTGTTGACTGTGGCCTGTAGATTGTTGTCCCACTCCTCTTCAATGGTTGTGCGAAGTTGCTGGATATTGGTGGGAACTAGAACACGCTGTTGTACACGTCAATCTAGAGCATCATAAACATGCTCAATGGGTGACATGTCTGGTGAGTATGCAGGCCATGGAAGAACTGGGTCATTTTCATCTTTCATCTTCCATTTTCATCTTCATGTACGGATCCTTACAACATGGGGATGTGCATTATCATACTGAAACCTGAGGTGATGGCGGCGGATGAATGGCAGGACAATGGGCCTCAGGATCTCGTCATGGTATCTCTGTGCATTCAAATTGCCATCGATCAAATGCAATTATGTTTGGTGTCTGTAGCTTATGCCTGCCCATACCATAACCCCACTGCCACCATGGGGCACTCTGTTTATAACGTTGACATCAGAAAACGACTCGCCCACACAACGCCATACATGCTGCCTGCCATCTGCACAGTACAGTTAAAACTGGGATTCATCCGTGATGAATTCATCTCCTGTGTGAAAGTGGCCATCGAAGGTGAGCATTTGCCAACTGAAGTCGGATGCGAACTGCAGTCAGGTCAAGACCCTGGTGAGGACGAGAAGCACGCAGATGAGCTTCCCTGAGACGGTTTCTGACAGTTTATGTAGATATTCTTTGATTGTGCAAACCCACAGTTTCATCAGCTGGTCTCTGACTATCCCACAGGTGAAGAAGCCGGATGTGGAGGTCCTGGGCTGGCGTGGTTACACATGGTCTGCAGTTGTGAGGCCGGTGGGACGCATTACCAAATTTGTTAAAACCATGTTGGAGGTGGCTTAAGGATGAGAAATGAACATGAAATTCTCTCATTCCTGCAGTCACAACATGCCAATTGCAGCCACCCTCAAAACTTGAGACATCTGTGGCATTGTGTTGTGTGACAAAACTGCACATTTTAGAGTGGCCTTTTATTGTCCCCAGCACAAGGTGCACCTGTGTAATGATCATGCTGTTTAATCAGCTCCTTGATATGCCACACCTGTCAGGTGAACAGATTATCTTGCCAAAAGAAAAATACTCACTAACAGGGATGTTAACTAATATGGTCACAGAATGAGAGAAATAAGGTTTTTGTATGTATGGAACATTTTATTTCAGCTTAGACGCAAGCACGTACGTACGTACACATCGACTGGCAGAGAAGCAGCTGAACTGGTTCCCCCTAACCTCCCTAGGTTGATGCTGGTGGAACTGGCTGCTTTACATACAGTTATGGTGGTGCAGGTTGTAGAAATGCTATAGCCTGGTCCCAGATCGGTTTATGCTGTCTTGATAACAAACTAATGTTTGATAGTTGTCATGCCATGTTGCCATTGCATTTGGCTTGGCAATACATAGGAATTACAGTGGGGCAAAAAAGCATTTAGTCAGCCACCAATTGTGCAAGTTCTCCCACTTAAAAAGATGAGAGGCCTGTAATTGTCATCATAGGTACACTTCAACTATGACAGACAAAATGAGAAAAAAAATCCTGAAAATCACATTGTAGGATTTTTAATTAATTTATTTGCAAATTATGGTGGAAAATAAGTATTTGGTCAACCATCCTATCAGCCAACAATGGTACAGCAAATTAAGATGTATTTTGTTTTGATCACAAAACAAAGTAGCCTACACAGCTATGGACATTTGTTTCTTTCACTTTCCAACTCTGACTCTGACTGACAGGTTGACTACCATGTGCCTATGTTATTGATTTTTGAAGGGGTAAAGGAGCCGGCTCTAGACCATCCTGTCAGCCAATCAAGTTGTGTATGTAAATATCTAATTTCATCATATTTCATTATTTTTCCTTTCACCCACACGATCAGACTGAGCATTTCAGCGGCCCAAGGAGGATCAGGGGAATATATTTTTTTATATTTTTTAAACACACATTGATTTATTAGACACAAAGTGATGATTTACACATTTTATTAAAAAGACTGCATGGGGGCTTTAAGCTGTCACAATGATTGACAACAATGTTGTTGAAGATGACCACAGATAAATAAAGGATCACTTTTAAACCTTCCTTCGTATACCTCACCCCCAGCACCCTATACCAGCTGTTTGGTTGAGCTGGGCTATGGGCCATATTGTTGTGATGTTTCTGTTGGTAGAGATTCATCTGCGTCCTCCCGGCTGACCCGGGGAGTCTCTGGACCTCCTTTAACATTGCGGCTTAAATCGCAGATCTGAACTCCCATGCCCCTGCCTATCTGTCTCCTCTAAAGCACACTCATGAGCTCTGGGTCTGTTACATCACTGTGCGTTACTTCTCTGATCAAATTGAAATTGGAATTGAAACTCTGACTGCAGTGTTAGTGCTATAAAATTGATACAAAAGTGGATGCTATTCCAGAGAACTCTTTCCCCATAAATGTATACCTCATTGGGTCTTGAATGTTTAATTGCTATCTTGAGATTCGGTCTAGCGGTGTGGTGTGCAGTCTCTCATTCCTATCCGATTTCGTCTTAGATGACTGCTTCGTGTCCAGGACAACTGAGGATTAATAGACAATTAACAACAACCTCGTAAGGCTAAGTGGTTACTCCTTTCATATTGGAGTAATTATGAAAGTGGTCTCCAAAACTCCTATATTGAAAATGATTTCACTGTAATTGATTTCCTCAGGGTTGATCTAATTAATTAGCATTTTCTCTCATCAAGTCTGTACTTAAAATCAGGCATTGATTTCTAATGAGTATTTCCTCTCTATTGAGGATGGCAGCATTCTTGGTCTCAAGTTTGATGATAATATTGATGATAATATTACTTTACGTTTTTTTTTTTTTTTTAAACCTTCAAATATGGAGTAAGTTTGGGAGTCATGCTACTCATCATCAGAATGAACTCCTCTATAGTGTGTTGTTGTAGCCATATTATTTTATTTTTTTACTGACAGAACTTTTATATTTTCCATTTATTCCATTGCAACACACTCTTTCTCAGTTGTACTGTTCTCTTCGTAAAGGAAAATGCTTATTTTATTGCATATCTTTTGTTAAGCTGCACAGTGGTCAGTTATTGGCCCCTTCGTGCTCATGCCACAATGGGATCATTGTACCCCATCCTTCTCGTTCTCTCAGATTCAATTGTTGTCTATTTCATGTCTTATGAATCTGTAACAGATTGCCTCATTGAAGGTCTATATGTTTGAGGGCGAGCTGCGTTATGAATTGGCTCTATAATTGATTGATGAGTCCTTGGGTTTGCTGGTGTGTACGTGTGTTCTTATGCATCTGTGTGTTCCAATATACATCTGCGTTTGTGTCACATGTGTATTTATAGTTGCGGGAAGTAGGGGTGCTTTTTCCTCCCACCAAATTAGTGCACTGAGCCTTTATGACTCCAGCATGAGCTGAGATGTTTTATTTTTTATTTCCACCAAATTAGTGCACTGAGCCTTTATGACTCCAGTATGAGCTGAGATGTTTTATTTTTTATTTCCACCAAATTAGTGCACTGAGCCTTTATGACTCCAGTATGAGCTGAGATGTTTTATTTTTTATTTCCACCAAATTAGTGCACTGAGCCTTTATGACTCCAGTATGAGCTGAGATGTTTTATGTTTTATTTCCACCAAATTAGTGCACTGAGCCTTTATGACTCCAGTATGAGCTGAGATGTTTTATGTTTTATTTCCACCAAATTAGTGCACTGAGCCTTTATGACTCCAGTATGAGCTGAGATGTTTTATGTTTTATTTCCACCAAATTAGTGCACTGAGCCTTTATGACTCCAGTATGAGCTGAGATGTTTTATTTTTATTTCCACCAAATTAGTGCACTGAGCCTTTATGACTCCAGTATGAGCTGAGATGTTTTATGTTTTATTTCCACCAAATTAGTGCACTGAGCCTTTATGACTCCAGTATGAGCTGAGATGTTTTATGTTTTATTTCCACCAAATTAGTGCACTGAGCCTTTATGACTCCAGTATGAGCTGAGATGTTTTATTTTTATTTCCACCAAATTAGTGCACTGAGCCTTTATGACTCCAGTATGAGCTGAGATGTTTTATTTTTATTTCCACCAAATTAGTGCACTGAGCCTTTATGACTCCAGTATGAGCTGAGATGTTTTATGTTTTATTTCCACCAAATTAGTGCACTGAGCCTTTATGACTCCAGTATGAGCTGAGATGTTTTATGTTTTATTTCCACCAAATTAGTGCACTGAGCCTTTATGACTCCAGTATGAGCTGAGATGTTTTATGTTTTATTTCCACCAAATTAGTGCACTGAGCCTTTATGACTCCAGTATGAGCTGAGATGTTTAATTTTTTATTTCCACCAAATTAGTGCACTGAGCCTTTATGACTCCAGTATGTGCTGAGATGTTTTATGTTTTATTTCCACCAAATTAGTGCACTGAGCCTTTATGACTCCAGTATGAGCTGAGATGTTTTATGTTTTATTTCCACCAAATTAGTGCACTGAGCCTTTATGACTCCAGTATGAGCTGAGATGTTTTATGTTTTATTTCCACCAAATTAGTGCACTGAGCCTTTATGACTCCAGTATGAGCTGAGATGTTTTATTTTTTATTTCCACCAAATTAGTGCACTGAGCCTTTATGACTCCAGTATGAGCTGAGATGTTTTATGTTTTATTTCCACCAAATTAGTGCACTGAGCCTTTATGACTCCAGTATGAGCTGAGATGTTTTATGTTTTATTTCCACCAAATTAGTGCACTGAGCCTTTATGACTCCAGTATGAGCTGAGATGTTTTATGTTTTATTTCCACCAAATTAGTGCACTGAGCCTTTATGACTCCAGCATGAGCTGAGATGTTTTATTTTTATTTCCACCAAATTAGTGCACTGAGCCTTTATGACTCCAGCATGAGCTGAGATGTTTTATTTTTATTTCCACCAAATTAGTGCACTGAGCCTTTATGACTCCAGTATGAGCTGAGATGTTTTATTTTTTATTTCCACCAAATTAGTGCACTGAGCCTTTATGACTCCAGTATGAGCTGAGATGTTTTATGTTTTATTTCCACCAAATTAGTGCACTGAGCCTTTATGACTCCAGTATGAGCTGAGATGTTTTATGTTTTATTTCCACCAAATTAGTGCACTGAGCCTTTATGACTCCAGTATGAGCTGAGATGTTTTATGTTTTATTTCCACCAAATTAGTGCACTGAGCCTTTATGACTCCAGTATGAGCTGAGATGTTTTATTTTTTATTTCCACCAAATTAGTGCACTGAGCCTTTATGACTCCAGTATGAGCTGAGATGTTTTATGTTTTATTTCCACCAAATTAGTGCACTGAGCCTTTATGACTCCAGTATGCGCTGAGATGTTTTATGTTTTATTTCCACCAAATTAGTGCACTGAGCCTTTATGACTCCAGTATGAGCTGAGATGTTTTATGTTTTATTTCCACCAAATTAGTGCACTGAGCCTTTATGACTCCAGCATGAGCTGAGATGTTTTATTTTTATTTCCACCAAATTAGTGCACTGAGCCTTTATGACTCCAGTATGAGCTGAGATGTTTTATGTTTTATTTCCACCAAATTAGTGCACTGAGCCTTTATGACTCCAGTATGAGCTGAGATGTTTTATGTTTTATTTCCACCAAATTAGTGCACTGAGCCTTTATGACTCCAGTATGAGCTGAGATGTTTTATGTTTTATTTCCACCAAATTAGTGCACTGAGCCTTTATGACTCCAGTATGAGCTGAGATGTTTTATGTTTTATTTCCACCAAATTAGTGCACTGAGCCTTTATGACTCCAGTATGAGCTGAGATGTTTTATGTTTTATTTCCACCAAATTAGTGTACTGAGCCTTTATGACTCCAGTATGAGCTGAGATGTTTTATGTTTTATTTCCACCAAATTAGTGCACTGAGCCTTTATGACTCCAGTATGAGCTGAGATGTTTTATGTTTTATTTCCACCAAATTAGTGCACTAGGCCATAATTACTCCTGTACGAGCGGAGAAAAACAGTTGTTAGCAGCGCCTCCCTAGTTGAGGCTTCTAATTGTAACTCCGTATCGACTGTATTTACCTTGCTTTTTTTTGTCTGAGTTAAGTTACATTTTAGGGTGAGTGGGAGGGAGTATGCGGGGGATGATGGTGATGGGAGATAACGAAGTGTGTTGTGTCAGCGATCAGTCTACACGCTCTCATAAGTAATTCCCCCAACGCTCTGCTCTGCCCTGTCCTGCCTCAGGGAAAAGGAGCATAGCAGAGACAGTGATCTACCCTCTGTCTCCGCTTCCTAATATAGGACATACTGCCTTCAGTATCTTCTCCGTTGTTATTTCTATATTTCAGCCTCAATATCTTTCCTCCCAATTATTTTAACTTGTAGCTTTACATTTTCTAATCTTCTTCCTGTCCCTCTCTATTTTGTATTTCGTTCAGGGTCATGGTCTGTATTTGTCTTTCTTTTTTCTCGTCAAGAATCCCCAGTCTCCCAGTGTCGTCAGTATATGTTATTTTACGATTTAAACTCTTGGAATTTGAGTTGTGAGTTGAGTAAGAGCATGTGAGTTAGAGAGAGAGGTGAGTGAATGAACGAGTGAGTGGGAGCTGTGAGGGGAGTGGGTAAATGGGGAATGCTAGTTCATGGCGGTGATATAGGTTAGTACCAACCTGATTAATGATCTCTGGCTCACCAGCCTGAGTTCTCCTATCCCCCCATCCCCTGGGCAGCATACCCATAATTCACCTCTGAATTTAGATCATAAATCAGACATGAGATACAGAGGGGAAAAAATGCTTCTTAAAGGGATACTTTGAGATTTTGGCAATGAGGCACTTAATCTACCTCACCAGAGTCAGATTAATTTGTGGATTCCATTTTATGTCTCTGTGTCCAGTGTGAAGAAAATAATATGGCAAATAGAAATCAAAACTGTATGGTCTTCAGAGATAGATAGGATGGGTTGAGGGTAGCTGAAGGATGGGACAAAAAACAAACAATCGATAACCATTGAAAAATATACATGGTCCGTAAAATGTATATAGTATGCATAAGCTGTAACTAGAAGCATAAGTGTTGTTGTCCATTAGTTTACTCCAATTAGGGGAGAGGTGGTAGGGTTAGGTGAAAATAATAAAGGAACATATATTAACAAACATATACAATTATATTACAATCTATCTGCAATATTAAAGCTGATCTAAAAAAAAATATGAAAAGACATTGGCTCGAATCTAGGTTGTGGCTTTAGATTTTGAGGAAATTAACAACTCAGGTAGAATCTTTAACTTCTCTAATTGACTACTCAACCCCAAACCCCGGCCTGATCTGTTTGGTAAGCATTCTCAGAAGCGTCACGATGTTGTGCCTCTTGGTTTAGAAACTCTGTGATAATATACAGATGAAGTTGGAAGTTTACATACACTTAAAAGTCATTTTTCAACCACTCCACAAATTTCTTGTCAACAAACTATAGTTTTGGCAAGTCGGTTAGGACATCTACTTTGTCACAATTCCAGTGGGTCAAAAGTTTACATACACTAAGTTGACTGTGCCTTTAAACAACTTTGAAAATTCCAGATAATTATGTCATGGCTTTAGTCTCAATGTCAACAGTGAAGAGTTGACTCCGGGATGCCTGCCTTCTAGACAGAGTTGCCAATAAAAAGAAACGATTAAGATGGGCAAAAGAACACAGACACTGGACAGAGGAACACTGCCTAGAAGGCCAGCATCCCGGAGTTGCCTCTTCACTGTTCATGTTGAGACTGGTGTTTTGCGGGTACTATTTAATGAAGCTGCCAGTTGAGGACTTGCGAGGCGTCTGTTTCTCAAACTAGACACTAATGTACTTATCGTCTTGCTCAGTTGTGCCAGGCCGGGGCCTCCCACTCCTCTTTCTATTCTGGTTAGGGCCAGTTTGCGCTGTTCTTTGAAGGGAGTAGTACACAGCATTGTACGAGATCTTCTTGCATAGAAGAGCCTTCATTTCTCAGAACAAGAATAGACTGACGAGTTTCAGAAGAAAGTTCTTTGTTTCTGGCCATTTAGAGTCTGTAATCGAACCCACAGATGCTGATGCTCAACCAGTCTAAAGAAGGACAGTTTTACTGCTTCTTTAATCCGGACAACAGTTTTCACCCTTGCAAAAGGGTTTTCTAATGATCAATTGGCCTATTAAAATGGTAAACTTGGATTAGCTAACACAACGTGCCATTGGAACACAGTAGTGATGGTTGCTGAGTGCCGGTTACTAGTCCAATGCTATAACCACTAGGCTACCCTGCCGCCCCATCATGGCATCTTAGTGCTTCCCTAAAGGTCATTTAGATGGAAATGCCAATCAATTAAAACAAAAACATTGTTTTTTTTATAATAGGACCTTCTAACCTATTATTTGACACATGTAATCCCTCTGCAGTCAGTCTTGTCACCATGGTAGCTGCCTTGGGCATAATGGCCTTGCTGTATAAGTGTATTATCTGCAAGGAGGTTTTTATAAGTTTCACCCCGCCACCTTTTTTTTTTACACAGGCATAGGAGGTCTGCTTTGTAAAAAATTATATTTTTCACCTGTTTTGAAAATCTAAATGATACTTTTACATCACTGAAACTTTGGTTGTAAACACTGTAAGCAATTACAGTGCATTCGGAAATATTCAGACCCTTTTCCACATTTTCTTATGTTACAGTCTTATTCTAATAAAAAAAAATAATAATAATCAATCAGGGAGGTGACCAAGAACCTGATGGAGCTCCAGAGTTCCTCTGGTGGTGTGCTGCAAAGTTGATTGTCCTTCTGGAAGGTTCTCCCATCTCCACAATCAGGCCTTTATGGTAGAGTGGACAGATGGAAGCCACTCCTCAGTAAAAGGTACATGACAGCCCACTTGGCTTTTGCCAAATGGCACCTTAAGGACTCTCAGACCATGAGAAACAAGATTATTTTCATTATGGGATATTGTGTGTCGACTGATGAGGGAAAAAAAATATTTATTACATTTTAAATAAGGCTGTAACGTAACAACATGTGGGAAAAGTCAAGGGGTTTAAACTTTCCGAATGCACTGTACATGCAGGCAGAAAGACATATTCAGAAAGAAAAGATAATGAGCTAATTATTACATAGCAGAAATCATGGCAGCAACAACTAGGAGAGGAAATACGTTTTGAGGGAAGGAATGGAGAAATGGGTGAGAAGAGCCGAAATGTCTAACAAGGGGGGAAATATGGAATGAGAAGATGATTTATGAACAGCAGTGTGAGAGATAATAATAATGGCTATAGAGAATAAATTAATATTAAGAGCGGCCATGCGAGATGATTACGCGTTATTCAGTTTAACTGTCCCTGTCACAACACAAGCAACATGAAGACTCGAATCTAAATAATGATATTCCCACAGAGGCCTAAAGTTTAGTCAAGGATTGCCTAGTATTGATTATCACATTTCAGAAAGATCCAGTGAGAAAGAGGAGAAAGCAATAGCTCATCACGTTTTTGTAAATGCTACGTTTATTACGATAGCTTTTTGCATTTTTCTCCACACTCAAAAACAGCCTCCCTATCGAACACCAAATTTGTTCAATTTATCTCAACTGTCTTGAATGTATTGATTTTGGCTTGGCCAGCGGCTTTGTGTGACACTGAGATAAGACATCAAACAAGTGATGAACAAAGCAAAGCATAAGCTTCTTTTTTTTTACAGTTTTCAAATCTCGAAGCCAAATTCTCTTCTCCTTTCACTTCTCCTTTCATACCTACTTTCCACACTTTTAATATTTCTCATTCCTCTAGATAAATTGAATCACATCCTGTTAATACTGTTTATTCAGCACACAGACACAGACACACACACACTGTAACTGTCTGTGTGTGTTGTACGGACATTGTCGCCTGCTTGATTGATGGGACCAATTATTCGTCTACATTAATGAAAGTGGTATCTACAATGCTGTGACACTAATGAGCAGTGGCATCAATTGGTCCTGATGGATGCGCTGCTTGTGTCCCCTATCTTCAGACACGTCCAGGGATATCTGAGCCCCTCCAGGTGGTATTCCAATAAGCCCCTGTTTAGCCCCTTTCATTTAAACTCCTGTAGAAGAAAGGGATCATTCTGTAAAAGAAAGGGAAGAAAGTGAGGAATGCCCTCTTTGGCTTGCCAACTTGACTGTTCCAGTCCACTGCCTGGGCATGCCTCTGTTGCTTTGCCAAAGTCTGTGGGAAGCTGCAATGTAAAAAGTGGGAAAGCGCTGGTTTTCATCTGAAGTGCTTTTACTGACTGGAATGATTAAAAATTACGCTTTGGTTCGTTCAACCTATTTTATTCAAACTGTCTGAAATCCAATAACGAATTTGTCAGATCAATGTGTTTCTAAATTGCTTTCAGCACTTGCTATTTGAATAGTAGTGGGGGCAATTTCGGGGTGGCAGAATCATATATTGGGTTTTAACAAAAAACATTTTTTCTCCAATTGAGAAAACAAATGTACTTGGTTGATCCAAAAATGTATTGTTTACAGTGTGGTTCGTGCTCCAATGTTTTCCTTAAAAATGATTTACAGAGCAGGTTCCCAGACCTGAGACTATTTGCACCTGTATTAGTTTGACAGCCCCATGTGGTTGGATAATAACATGGGGTTCATACGCTTCATATCACTCAGTATTTTATTTCTCTTTTCCTTCTGGGTGTGTATTGAGAGCATTTTCTGCCTGACTGGTCCGTGTTCCCCCGTGTTCCCGGCTCCAGAGAAAGACTGGCTCAGAGGAGGCACATCCCACAGTGTACGAAAAACAACCATGAATCCAGTCCAATTTCAGACAACACTGAGGACAGAAAAAGAAATGTGAAAGAGCAATGGGGAGAGAAAAGCACAGAAAGAAACCAATGGTGCCATTTCTAGAGTAAGGACTGTCCTTGGGGAAACAAACGTGACCTGGCTATGACCTTTCATCAATGGACTGGGACAAGATGAGAGCCACACTTCACATTATGACCAGATGACCTTGCATTTCAAACAGATTGGTTTGCATCCAATAATGTGTTGATGTATCGTTTTAGTTTTACACATGAATTCCCTTATATGCTCACTGCACGGTGAAAAGGGAAATGCACTATACATATTGTACATTGTGTTCCCAACCGTGACTAGTGAACATTGCCATAAACATGAATAGCACAACCTTTCACCTACTTTTCTATGTGGGATATCCAGGGGTGTCATGCATCCATTATTTTAGAGGGGCCACGAAGTACTTGAGTATGAAGAAGTTGGAGAATATTATTTTTTTCAAACACCTACAATCCAGAACTGTCACGACTTCTGCCGAAGTCGTTGCCTCTCCTTGTTCGGGCGGTGCTCGGCGTTCGACGTCACCGGTCTTCTAGCCATCATTGATCCATTTTTAATTTTCCATTGGTTTTGTCTTGTCTTCCCACACACCTGTTTTCAATCCCATTCATTACCTGTTGTGTATTTAACCCTCTGTTTCCCCTCATGTCTTTGTCAGAGACTGTTTATTGTCAGTGTAGTGTTGTTTGTTGTATAGGTGTGCGACGGGTCTTTGTACCCATATTTTGTTTATGTTCTTTTCCTGTTTAGTGTTATGGAGCATGTTACTAGGACATTATTAAAAGACTCCATTTTACACTCCGTTTGACTCTCCTGCGCCTGACTTCCCTGCCACCTATACACATATGCCTGACAGAATCTCTGACCCTACAATATGAAGTCAGCAGGAGAGGACACTATGCTCATGGAGCTGGAGGAACGCGTTCAGGAACAAGCGAGGGAGCTTGACTGTATAAGCTCCGTCATGGATCGCATTGTCCAGAATATGGATCGCTGGGAGAGACAGGGAGTTTCTCCAGCGCCACCACCACCACAACCGGAATCTCCCTTGAACGTTTTGTCCTCTTCGGAATCGAAGATCCATTTATCCCTACCCACGGGATACAACAGAGATACTGCCGGCTGCCAGGGTTTCCTCCTTAAGCTGAACTTATATCTAGCCACGTCCTCCCCAGTACCATCTGACCGTGAGAAGAGTTACGCCATCATCTCATGCCTCACCGGGAAAGCCCTGGAATGGGCCAGCGCTGTGTGTAGAAGGGAGGATGCGGCGTTGGACCATTTTGAGGAGTTCACCCGCCAATTCCGGATAGTATTCGATCATCCACCTGAAGGCAAAGCAGCGGGGGAGCTCCTCTATCATCTGAGGCAGGAGACGAGGAGTGCACAGGAGTTTGCTTTGGAGTTTAGGACCTTGGCTGCCGGCGCTGGATGGAGCGACAAGGCCCTGATCGACCATTACCGTTGTAGTCTACGCGAGGACGTCCATCGGGAGCTGGCCTGTAGAGACACCACCCTCACCTTCGACCAGCTGGTGGACATGTCCATCAAGCTGGACAACATGCTGGCTACTCGTGGACGTCTAGATCGGGGTCTGGTTGTTCCATCCTCCCGCACCCTCTCTCCCGAACCTATGGAATTGGGAGGGATGGTGCGCAGGGAGACCGGAGGGGGTTCTCGCTCGAGCACCATTCATGGTCGCAGAGGGCACACTGCTGGTCGGTGCCGGGTTGGTTCCTCTGGGAATAGAGAAGGCAGGCAGGGCATTCTGGCATCACCCCAGGTGAGTAGGCACCATTCTCATCCAGAGCCCTCTGCTGCACTAATGTTTGTCTCGGTCTCTTTTCCTGATTTTTCAATGCATTCCCAGTATAAGGCGCTAGTAGATTCAGGTGCGGCTGCGAATTTCATTAATAAAAGTCTAGCTCATAGTTTAGGGATCCCTATTGTTCCTGTGGATATGCCTTTCCCTATTCATGCCTTAGATAGTCGACCATTAGGGTCAGGGTTTATCAGGGAGGTAACCGCACCTTTGTGTATGATAACGCAGGAGGGTCACAAGGAGAAGATTAGTCTTTTCCTTATTGATTCTCCTGCGTAATTCTGTGGTGCTAGGCCTACCCTGGTTAGTTTGCCATAACCCCACTGTTTCTTGGCCACAGAGGGCTCTCACGGGGTGGTCGCAAGAATGCTCAGGTAGGTGTTTAGGGGTTTCCGTTGGTGCTACTACGGTGGAAAGTCCAGACCAGGTCTCCACCGTGTGCATTCTCCCCGAATATGCCGATTTGGCTCTCGCCTTCTGTAAAAAGAAGGCGACTCAATTACCACCTCATCGACGGGGGGATTGTGCGATAGATCTCCTGATAGACGCTGCATATCCCAAGAGTCACGTGTATCCCCTGTCGCAAGCGGAGGCTGAGGCTATGGAGACATATGTCTCTGAATCCCTGCATCAGGGGTTCATTCGGCCATCCATTTCACCCGTCTCTTCGAGTTTCTTTTGGATGGCGGTTTACGCCCGTGCAGTGATTATCGAGGTCTTAATAAAATCACAGTGAAATATAGTTACCCACTACCTCTGATCAATACGGTTATTGAGTTAATGCACAGGGCACGTTTTTTCACAAAATTGGATCTCAGGAGTGCGTACAATCTGGTGCGTATTCGGAAGGATGATGAGTGGAAGACGGCATTTAGCACCACCTCAGGTCATTATGAGTACCTTGTCATGCCATATGGGTTGATGAATGCTCCATCAGTTTTCCAATCATTTGTAGATGAGATCTTCAGGGACCTGCACGGGCAGGGTGTAGTGGTGTATATCGATGATATTCTGATATACTCTGCTACACGCGCCGAGCATGTGTCCCTGGTGCGCAGGGTGCTTGGTCGCCTGTTGGAGCATGATCTATATGTCAAGGCTGAGAAATGATTGTTCTTCCAACAATCCATCTCCTTCCAAGGTCATCGGATTTCCACTTCAGGAGTGGAGATGGAGACCGACCGCATTACAGCCGTGCGTAATTGGCCGACTCCAACCATGGTAAAGGAGTTGCAGCGTTTTTTGGGGTTTGCCAATTACTACCGGAGGTTTATCCGGGGTTTTGGTCAGGTGGCAGCTCCCATTACCTCACTGCTAAAGGGGGGCCCGGTGCGCTTGCAGTGGTCGGCTGAGGCGAACAGGGCTTTTGAGCACCTGAAGACTCTGTTTACCTCGGTGCCTGTGCTGGCTCATCCGGATCCCTCTTTGCCATTCATAGTGGAGGTGGACGCATCCGAAGCTGGGATAGGAGCAGTGCTCTCTCAGCGTTCGGGTACGCCACTGAAGCTTCGCCCCTGTGCTTTCTTTTCGAAGAAGCTCAGCCCGGTGGTGCGAAACTATGATGTGGGGAACCGAGAGCTGTTAGCTGTCGTAGAAGCCTTGAAGGTGTGGAGGCATTGGCTTGAGGGGGCTAAACACCCTTTTCTCATCTGGACTGACCACCGCAATCTGGAGTACATCCGGCAGGCGAAGAGATTGAATCCTCGCCAGGCAAGGTGGGCCATGTTTTTCACTCGTTTTGTGTTTACTCTTTCTTACAGACCAGGCTCCCAGAACGTTAAGGCAGACGCATTGTCTCGGCTGTATGACACAGAGGAGCGATCCATGGATCCCACTCCCATGCTCCCAGCTTCGTGTCTGGTGGCGCCTGTAGTGTGGGAGCTGGACGCGGACATTGAGCGGGCATCACGTGCAGAGCCCTCTCCCCCTGAGTGTCCAGCTGGTCGTCTGTACGTTCCGTCTGCTGTCCGCGACCGATTGATCTATTGGGCTCACACGTCACCCTCCTCTGGTCATCCTGGGATAGGTCGGACGATGCGCTGTCTTGAAGGGAGGTACTGGTGGCCCACTTTAGCTAAGGACATGAGGATTTATGTTTCTTCCTGCTCGGTGTGCGCCCAGTGCAAGGCTCCTAGACACCTGCCCAGAGGACAGCTACAACCTCTACCCGTTCCTCAACGGCCGTGGTCGCACCTGTCGGTGGATTTTTTGACTGATCTTCCACCTTCACAGGGTTACACCACGATCCTGGTCCTTGTGGATCAGTTTTCAAAGTCCTGTCGTCTCCTCCCTTTGCCCGGTCTCCCTACGGCCTTACAAACTGCAGAGGCCCTATTTACACACGTTTTCCGGCACTATGGGGTGCCTGAGGATATAGTGTCTGATCGGGGTCCCCAGTGCACATCAAGGGTCTGGAAGGCGTTCATGGAGCGTCTGGGGATCTCGGTTAGTCTTACCTCAGGTTTTCACCCCGAGAGTAATGGGCAGGTGGAGAGAGTTAACCAGGATGTGGGTAGGTTTCTGCGGTCTTATTGCCAGGATCGGCCGGGGGAGTGGGCGAAGTTCGTGCCCTGGGCAGAGATGGCTCAGAACTCGCTACGTCACTCCTCCACTAACCCTACTCCTTTTCAATGTGTATTAGGGTATCAGCCGGTTCTGGCTCCTTGGCATCAGAGCCAGACCGAGGCCCCTGCGGTGGACAATTGGTTTCGGCACGCTGAGGAAACCTGGGAGGCAGCCCACATCCACATTCAGCGTGCCATAAAGCACCAGAAAATTGGCGCAGACCGTCGCCGTAGTGAGGCCCCAGTGTTCGCACCAGGGGACAGGGTCTGGCTCTCGACCCGAAACCTGCCCCTCCGCCTGCTCTGCCGGAAGCTGGGTCCGCGGTTTGTGGGTCCGTTTCAAGTCCTGAGGAGAGTGAACGAGGTATGTTATAGGTTACAACTGCCCACTAATTACCGTATTAACCCCTCGTTCCATGTGTCTCTCCTCAGGCCGATGGTGGCTGGCCCACTCCAGGAGGCTGACGTGCGTGATGTTCCTCCGCCTCCTCTAGACATCGAGGGGGTTCCGGCGTACTCTGTTCGATCCATTTTGGATTCGAGACATCGGGCGAGGGGCCTTCAGTACCTCGTGGACTGGGAGTGGTACGGGCCGGAGGAGAGATGCTGGGTTCCGGTGGAGGACGTGTTAGATCCTTCCATGTTATCAGAATTCCACCATCTCCATCCGGATCGCCCTGCACCTCGCCCTCCGGGTCGTCCCCGAGGCCGGTGTCGACGCGCTGCTGGAGCCGCGCGTCAGGGGGGTAGGTACTGTCACGACTTCTGCCGAAGTCGTTGCCTCTCCTTGTTCGGGCGGTGTTCGGCGTTCGACGTCACCGGTCTTCTAGCCATCATTGATCCATTTTTAATTTTCCATTGGTTTTGTCTTGTCTTCCCACACACCTGTTTTCAATCCCATTCATTACCTGTTGTGTATTTAACCCTCTGTTTCCCCTCATGTCTTTGTCAGAGATTGTTTATTGTCAGTGTAGTGTTGTTTGTTGTATAGGTGCGCGACGGGTCTTCGTTCCCATATTTTGTTTATGTTCTTTTCCTGTTTAGTGTTATGGAGCATGTTACTAGGACATTATTAAAATACTCCATTTTACACTCCGTTTGACTCTCCTGCGCCTGACTTCCCTGCCACCTATACACATATGCCTGACAAGAACCATAATCATTATGCCTAATTTTGTGTAAAAAACATGTACATTTTTCTAATCATATACCTCTTTACCTGTTCAATTGTCATTCTGACCATTCCTAAATCACTCAATATACTGCACTAACATGCCTAGAATATTCCATCCAAATGACAACACCATACATGATATCATAACACACATCATCAATACATGCACATGTCATGGCATCATAATAAATGCACACATATCATGATAATATCTTAATTAAGGTGCCAGGCTACTGTACATATAAACCAAGTATTTTTCTGCATATCGAAGCATAACTGTATCCTTCTGACTGGTGGATCTTTTTGTTAAGAAACTACAATGGCTTGCGAAAGTATTCACCCCCTTGGCATTTTTCCTATTTTTCTGCCTTACAACCTGAAATTAAAATGTATTTTAGAGGCGGTTTGTATCATTTGATTTACACAACATTTACACACTTTGAAGATGCAAAATATATTTTTTATTATGAAACAAACAAGAAATAAGACAAAAAAGGCGTGCATAACTATTCACCCCCAATCCCCCAAAGTCAATACTTTGTAGAGCCACCTTTTGCAGTAATTACAGCTGCAAGTCTCTTGGGGTATGTCTCTATAAGCTTGGCACATTTAGCCACTGGGATTTTTGCCCATTCTTCAAGGCAAAACTGCCCCAGTTCCTTCAAGTTGGATGAGTTCCACTGGTGTACAGCAAGTCATACCACAGATTCTCAATTGGACTGAGGACTGGGTTTTGACTAGGCCATTCCAAGACATCTACATTTTCCCCTTAAACCACTCAAGTGTTGCTTTAGCAGTATGCTTAGGGTCATTGTCCTGCTGGAAGGTGAACCTCCATACCAGTCTCAAAACTCTGGAAGACTGAAACAGGTTTCTCTCAATAATTTCCCTGTATTTAGCGCAATGCATCATTCCTTCAATTCTGACCCGTTTCCCAGTCCCTGCCGATGAAAACATCCCCACAGCATGATGCTGCCATCACCATGTTTCACTGTAGGGATGGTATTCTTGGGGTGATGAGAGGTGTTGGGTTTGTGCCAGACATAGCGTTTTCCTTGATGGGCAAAAAGCTCAATTTCAGTCTCATCAGTACCTGTTCCGTATGTTTGGGGAGTCTCCCACATGCCTTTTGGCGAACAACAATGTTTGCTTATTTTTTTCTGGCCACTCTTCTGTAAAGCCCAGCTCTCTGGTGTGTACAACTTAAAGTGGTCTTATGGACAGATACTCCAATCTCCACTGTGGAGCTTTGCAGCTCCTTCAGGGTTATCTTTGGTCTATTTGTTGCTTCTCTGATTAATGCACTCCTTGACTGGTCCGTGAGTTTTGGTGGGCGGCCCTCTCTTGACAGGTTTGTTGTAGTGCCATATTCTTTCCATTTTTTAATAATGGATTTAATGGTGCTCTGTGGGATGTTCAAAGTTTTGGATATTTTTTTATAACCCAAACCTGATCTATACTTTTCCACAACTTTGTCTCTGACCTGGAGAGCTCCTTTGTCTTCATGGTGCCGCTTGCTTGGTGGTGCCCCTTGCTTAGTGGTGTTGCAGACTCTGGGGACTTTCAGAACAGGTGTATATATTCTGAGATCATGTGACAGATCATGTGACACTTAGATTGCACACAGGTGGACTTTATTTAACTAATTATGTGACTTCTGAAGGTAATTGGTTGCACCAGATCTTATTTAGGGGCTTCATAGCAAGGGGGTGAATACATATGCATGCACCACTTTTCCGTTTAGTTTTTTGTAGAATTTTTTAAAAGTTATTTGTTTCATTTCACTTCACCAATTTGGACTATTTTGTGTATGTTCATTACATGAAATCCAAATAAAAATCAATTTAAGTTACAGTTTGTAATGCAACAAAATAGGAAAAAAACCAAGGGGGGTGAATACTTTTGCAAGGCACTGTAAATATACTTCCCTGCATCTCTGCTAAAATCTGGGTAATAGATTGAAAGGAATGTGAGTCTATTTCAGTACATTTAGTAGTGGATTACTTGTCTAATGTAGCAACTTTGCTAACAGGCATGCCGGCTAAGATAGTTAGGCAAGGTTCTCCACTTGATTGATAGCCTGAATTGGATTGGTTGCAAGATGTGAAGTTGGGAGATTGGGAACTTATATAGCTGGCTAGCTAAAGCCAACTTCATAAAATTGCTACAGTAGGTGGCTAGTATTACAGAGAAATAACAAAACATGTATTTTTTTTATTCATCAAAAATGAATTAATAGGCTACATAGCTTGATCAAATTCATTTAAAAACATACATCTTGCGAGTCCTTCCCATCACTGGCAGCTAAAACAATCAAACGCTACACTCTCTCTCCTCCTCCACTGACAATACTCTCTCTCTCAGATATGCCAGCGTCCAGCCTATGCTCCTTTGTGCACCTTGGAAGGAACCACATACTAGGGAGAATAGGGGGGGGGGGGTTCCAGTCAGTGTGCCCCCTACCTAAAATACTGTTGAGAGATCTTTTTATAAATAATTCTGATAAACCGTGGGCTTAAAAATGAAGTTTGGTAGTTAGTTGAACACAAAAAACAAAACAATATCTGAGGGGGCACATTCCCTTGTGTTCCCTATGGGAATGACGCCACTGGTAATATCGAAGATCTTCTGCACCTGTCTTAGATGAAGCAAGTCTTAGATGATTTTCTATCTTATATGCATTCCTTAACTCAGGCTGTCATCTGATCACTGCATTTATCGTTAGTGAGAGTAAGGAGATTGAGTTTACAGGAATAGACAATCCCTTGGGTTCCAGTTTGAAAACAAAACGAACGTAACCTGGCTGTAGTGAATTATTCAGTCTGCAAGTTATTCTCTCTCCACTCTGCCAGGCAGGAATCTTGTAAGCTCCTCTCCCTCCCTGAACGGGAGTAGCCAAGCGGGTGACAGAGCAGAAATGAGAGGAGATTATGATTTATGTTGCATGATTTCCTGTGAAGAGAAGGCTGGTCACTGAGGTGAACTCTACCCGGTGTGCCATGCCGGTTGTTTTAATCCACATGTTCCTATTTTGTGCAATCCCCCAACACCTGCTGTAAATCAAGTCCTGCCTTCGTGACATAATCATGAGGGGGGTGACTCAGCCCTCTGGACAGAGAGAGAAAGGCAGAGCCATCCCACTGGGTACAGACATCAGTTCAACTTCTAGGTTTGATTTACATTTAGTTGAGTTGTCAAAACTAACCGTGAATTAAACGTGAAATCAACAACAAATGTCACCATGTCATTGGATTTAGGGTAAAAGTTTGGTGAAAAGAGTAAATGCCTTTACTTTTTGCCAATCAAATCAGATTTCCACAGTGATTCAACACCAACACATACATTTTTTGGTTGAAATAACGTGGAAAAATGTTGATTCAACCAGTTTTTGCCCAATAGGGTAACTGTTTCCTTGAGCCCTAACAAGGACCTGCTGGAGAGAGCAGAGACAGGACAGGCAGAGAGAGAGAGTGAAAATGGAGTGAGAGAGAGAGGCAGAGGGGAATAAGGAATTGGGTGAGGACGAACAGCACAGATGGGTGAAATGGCATGAACATTAAGCTGCATCAGGGTTGGACTTTCAGGAAGCTATTGCTCTCAGAAAAAGGCTTTACAAACTGTAAACTTCTGCACTGTTAATTTGGTAATCAAATGAACAGGAAGTTAGTTATCTTGAGTGACAGTGTACTGCATCTGTATCTCTGAGACAGTACGGTATAGGGTAGACTAGTGAAACAGGGAAAGCACTTGAAAATAAAGTCAAGGCAGCTGCCTGCATGTTCAATGCCTTAAAAGACCTTTATCACTTGCTAAACAAATCTTCATAAGTGATGTACTGCCTTCTTTGTTCATCACATAGAGGTACATTTGAAGTCGGAAGTTTACATACACTTAGGTTGGAGTGATTAAAACACGTTTTTCAACCACTCCACAAATTTCTTGTTAACAAACTATAGTTTTGGCAAGTCTGTTAGGACATCTACTTTGCGCATGACACAAGCAATTTTTCCAAATATTGTTTACAGGCAGATTATTTCACTTATAATTCAGTGTATCACAATTCCAGTGGGTCAGAAGTTTACATACACTAAGTTGACTGTGCCTTTAAACAACTTGGAAAATTCCCGAAAATGATGTCATGGCTTTAGAAACTTCTGATAGGATAATTGACATCATTTGAGTCAATTGGATGTGTACTTGTGGATGTATTTCAAGGCCTACTTTCAAACTCAGTGCCTCTTTGCTTGACATTATGGGAAAATCAAAAGAAATCAGTCAAGACCTCAGAAAAAATTGTAGACCTCCACCAGTCTGGTTCATCCTTGGGAGCACTTTCCAAACACCTGAAGGTACCACGTTAATCTGTACAAACAATTGTACGCAAGTATAAACACCATGGGACCATGCAGCCATTATACCGCTCAGGAAGGAGACGCGTTCTGTCTCCTAGAGATCAACGTATTTTGGTGCAAAAAGTGCAAATCAATTCCAGAACAACGGCAAAGGACCTTGTGAAGATGCTGGAGGAAACAGGTACAAAGTATCTATATCCACAGTAAAACGAGTCCTATATCGACATAACTTGAAAGGCTGCTAAGCAAGGAAGAAGCCAGTGCTCCAAAACTGCCATAAAAAAGCCAGACTACGGTTTGCAACTGCACATGGGGACGACAGCGTACTTTTTGGAGAAATGTCCTCTGGTCTGATGAAAGAAAAGTAGAACTGTTTGGCCATAATGACCATTGTTATGTTTGGATGAAAAATGGGGAGGCTTGCAAGCCGGAGAACATCCTCCCAACTGTGAAGCATGAGGGTGGCAGCATCATGTTGTGGGGGTGCTTTGCTGCAGGAGGGACTGGTGCACTTCACAAAATAGATGGCATCATGAGTATTGAAAAGGATGTGGATATATTGAAGCAACATCTCAAGACATCAGTCAGGAAGTTAAAGCTTTGTCGCAAATGGGTCTTCCAAATGGATAATGACCCCAAGTATACTTCCAAAGTTATGGCAAAAAGGCTTAAGGACAACAAAGTGAAGGTATTGGGGTGACAATCACAAAGCCCTGACCTCAATCCCATAGAAAATGTGTGGACCGAACTGAAAAAGCGTGTTTGAGCAAGGAGGCCTAGAAATCTGGCTGAGTCAGGAGGAATGGGCCAAAATTCACCCAACTTATTGTGGGAAGCTTGTGGAAGGCTACCCAAAACATTAGATCCAAGTTAAACAATTGAAAGGCAATGCTACCAAATACTAATTGAGTGTATGTAAACTTCTGACCCACTGGGAATGTGATGAAAGAAATAAACCTGAACTAAATAATTCTCTCTACTATTATTCTGACATTTAACATTCTTAAAATAAAGTGGTGGTTCTAACTGACCAGGGAATTTTTGATAAGATTAAATGTGAGGAATTGTGAAAAACTGAGTTTAAATGTATTTGGCTAAGGTGTATGTAAACGTCCGACTTCAACTGTCATTATGGCTGAGGACTTTCACCACCACAAACCACTCAATGGGCTAGGTGGATGAAGAACACACTCTCTCAGCTTGTCCCATGACCCCCGTGATTGACAGCTCCATTGTAAAGGCAGAGCTGATAAGCCACCAGGGTACACTTTAGAGAAGGTCAGACACATCTGTGCTAAATGGTGCATGTGCCTGCCTCTGTGTGTGTGCTTGGTGTATCCATCTGGGAGTGTGTGTACTTGGTGTGCGAGTGTGTGCCTGTCTGTGTGGCAGTATGAATGCACGGTGTGCCTGTGTGTGTGTGTGCCTGTGTGTGTGGAAGATCATGAACAACCGAGCAAGAAAACTGATATCACTATATTCACTCTTTTATTCATATATAGCAAAATGAGATGGAACTATTTATTTTCAAAACATTTATAAAGCAGAGCCATCTATACAGTATATAACTCTTAGATAAAGCAGAAATAAGCCTCCATTTTCCATAACAGAACTCAGACATCACCTTTGGCATAGAGCACAGTAGTTACAGTAAGCTGCAGGGGTACATCATGAGCAAATACTTAGATAAACGGTATGAATACATACAACAGCACCTGTCAGAAGCTACACACTGGACACAGATGTCATTTCAACATCTAGTTTTGATATACATTTGGTTGAAATGTCAACTATTGTGAATTCAATGTGACATGAACAAAACATGTCACCATGTCATTGGATTTAGGTTAAAAGCTACGTGAAAAATATTTTAAATGCCCTTACGTTGATGACTTTTTGCAAATGCAATGAGTTTTCCGCGTTGATTTAACAACATCACATTGATTTTTTTTGGGTTGAAATGACGTGAAAACAATTGATTTAACCAGTTTCTGCCCTGTAGGTAAGTACCATGGTTCAGGGTTGGTATCTCTTTCGATGTACTGTGGCATATTGAGGTGCGTGACACACCCTCCTTAGCCACGAAGAATTTCACTGTACTATTTACACCTGTTGCATGTGGGGAATAAACTTTGAAACTCCAAACTATATTGAAGGCTACAAGGCGTTTGTTGGTGCATACTAAGCTGTTGAACCTGCACACCTGAGTGTTACTAACCGGCAACGTTGAAGAGGGGCATGCTTGTTCATACTGCACCCACTTTCAGTTCAGGAATTTGATTATCGTTATTCAAAGAATTAAAGCATTACTCATTATTTTGATTTAGGATTCCAGACTTAAACATTTAGGCTACGCTGTGCTACTGTTGACTACATTCACCTCATATCCAAGCTATCTTTGGGGAGAAAAACATAACTTTCGTGTTCTAATTAGGATCACATTCAAACCATCACCATGGCAATGGCTGGGAAAGTGGTAATAGATTTGTGCCTAGATATCCTGAGCATAGCCTTGTACAACAAACTGTTACTCTGTCATTAATGCACTTAAAACAGTGCCATTGGAAAGTATTCAGACCCCTTGACCGTTTCCACATTTTCTTAGGTTACAGCCTTATTCTAAAATTGATTAAATTGTTTTTTCCCCCTCAATCTACACACAATACTCCATAATGACAAATTAAAAACTGTTTGTCAGACATTTTTGCAAATGTATACAAAAAACAACTGAAATATCACATTTACATAAGTATTCAGACCCTTTACTCTGTACTTTGTTGAAGCACCTTTGGCACCGATTACAGCCTCGAGTCTTCTTGGGTATGACGCTACAAGCTTGGCACACCTGTATTTGGGGAGTTTATCCCATTCTTTTCACCAGATCCTCTTGAGCTCTGTCAGGTTGAATGAGAGCGTCGCTGCACAGCTATTTTCAGGTCTCTTCGATTGGATTCAAGTCCGGGCTCTGGCTGGGCCACTCAAGGACATTCAGAGACTTGTCCGGAAGCCACTCCTCAGTTGTCTTGGCTGTGTGGTTGGGGTCGTTGTACTGTTGGAAGGTGAACCTTCACCCCAGTCTGAGGTCCTGAGTGCTCTGGAGCAGGTTTTCATCAAGAATCTCTCTGTACTTGGCTCTATTAATCTTTCCCTTGATCCTGGCTAGTCTTCCAGTCCATGCTGCTAAAAAACATCCCCACACCATGATGCTGCCACCACTGTGATTCACTGTAGGGATGGTGCCAGGCTTCCTCCAGACGTGACGCTTGGCATTCAGGCCAAAGAGTTAAATCTTGGTTTTCGTTCAGACTAGAGAAGCTTGTTTCTCATGGTCTGAGAGTCCTTTAGGGGCCTTTTACTGAGGAGTGGCTTCCGTCGGGCCACTCTACCATTAAGGCCTGATTGGTGGAGTGCTACAGAGATGGTTGTCTTACTGGAAGGTTCTCCCACAGAAGAACTCTAGAGCTCTGTCAAAGTGACCATCCTCCGATTGCTCAGTTTGGCCAGGCCGCCAGCTCTAGGAAGAGTCTTGCTGGTTCCAAACTTCTTTCATTTAAGAATGATGTGTTCTTGGGGGACCTTCAATGGTGCAGAAATGTTTTGGTATCCTTCTCCAAATCTGTGCCTCGACATAATCCTGTCTCGGAGCTCTGCGGACAGTTCCTTCGACATCATGGCTTGGTTTTCGCTATGACAAGCACTGTCAACTGTGAGACCTTACATAGACAGGTGTGTGCCTTTCCAAATCATGTGCAATCAATTGAATTTACCACAGGTGGACTCCAATCATGTCGTAGAAACATATCAAGGATGATCAATGGAAGCAGGATGCACCGGAGTTTAATTTTGAGTCTGATATCAAAGGTTCTGAATACTTATGTAAATAAGATATGTTTTCTATTTATTTTTAATACATTTGCAAAAATGTCAAAGTCTGTTTTCACTTTGTCGTTATGTGTTATTGGGTGTAGATTGATGAGGACAAAAATTACAACGACCCTAAGCACAAAGCCAAGACAACGCAGGTTGTGGATCGGGACAAGTCTCTGACAAATACATTTGATTTTGATTTGAGTGGACCTTCCCTCTGTCCAGGAGAATACACTTATTTCCCCTCCTTTGTCCTAAAAAATAATCTGGTCGATTTCCTGCATCCACTTTAAATTGACTTTTCTTCTTTCAATGTGTTTGATTAATTGGAACAGCGTGATCAGTTTCTGACTCACTGTCTCCATTTCTGAAATGTTCGCCATTCTCCATGGTACACAACATATTGTAAAGACACTCAGCGGTCATGACAGTGTGGTGTAAACTACACCCAGGTTAGCTACAGTGCTCACTCCATGCTTCAAAGACCAGAGTCCATATTGTGTCCATAGTTCTCCGTTTTGTAATACAGCATTCATTTCATACAAGCCTCTTAAACATTATTATTTCAAATAAAACACTGTTAAAGGTAAGTTAAATCACAGTTAGATAAAAGCCTCAGTAGGAAAGATATTGGTTACTTGACCAATTGACGCCATGTGTGTAGTGATGTGATACATCCAAATGATTCCAAAACCAGCCCTACAAAATACAGTTGAAGTCAGAAGTTTACATACACTTAGGTTGGAGTCATTCAAATTCGTTTTTCAACCACTCCACAAATTTGCTGGAGGAAACGGGTACAAAAGTATCTATATCCACAGTAAAACGAGTCCTATATCATCATGAGCTGAAAGGCCGCTCAGCAAGGAAGAAGTCGCTGCTCCAAAACTGCCATAAAAAAAGCCAGACTACAGTTTACAACTGCACATGGGGACAAAGATCGTACTTTTTGGAGAAATGTCCTCTGGTCTGAATAAACAAAAATATAACTATTTGGCCATAATGACCATCGTTATGTTTGGAGGAAAAAGGGGGACGCTTGCAAGCTGAAGAACACCATCCCAACCGTGAAGCACGGGGGTGGCAGCATCATGTTGTGTTGGCGCTTTGCTGCAGGAGGGACTGGTGCACTTCACAAAATATTGTCATCTTTAGGAGGGAAAATTATGTGGATATATTGAAGCAACATCGCAAGACATCAGTCAGGAAGTTAAAGCTTGCTGGCAAATGGGTCTTCCAAATGGACAATGACCCCCCCAAGCATACTTCCAAAGTTGTGGCAAAACGGCTTAAGGACAACAAAGTCAAGGTATTGGAGTGGCCATCACAAAGCCCTGACCTCAATCCTATAGAAAATGTGTGTGCAGAACTGAAAAAGCATGTGCGAGCAAGGAGGCCTACAAACCTAACTCAGTTACACCAGCTCTGTCAGTAGGAATGGGACAAAATTCATCCAACTTGTTGTGGGAAGCTTGTGGAAGGCTACCCGAAATATTTGACCCAAGTTAAACAATTTAAAGGCAATGCTACTAAATACTAATTGAGTGTATGTAAACTTCTGACCCACTGGGAATGTGATGAAAGAAATAAAAGATTAAATAGATCTCTCTACTATTATTCTGACATTTCACATTCTTATAATAAAGTGGTGATGCTAACTGACCGAAGAAAGGGAATTTTAACTAGGATGAAATGTCAGGAATTGTGAAGAACTGAGTTGAAATGTATTTGGCTAAGGTGTATGTAAACTTCTGACTTCAACTGTGTTGCTGTAATTGGTCAGGAGTTGGCATACTAGATCAGCCTATAGGGCTCAACCCCACAGCAGATCATCCATGAACTGTAACTGCCATCTGTTGCTCCTCTTCACAATATCACATCTTCTCTCAGCATTTCATTAACATTCACAGTTCAAGCAGAGCATTTACATTTTTTAATGACCAGACATTTTGTTTTTATCAATACTCTTTCCAGGCATTAGTTCCTCAGCAGATAAGAAATGGTGGTTCATTTGATCACCATTCTCTGTATCCCCCAAAAAAGAGTTGGATAACACCGCCCCTTCCACTTTACTGCCGCGTCATGTCCCCTAATCTTATACACTGGCTTTACGATTATTACATAAAATTCGTGAAAACGCATTAAAGATAAATATACATACACATATTTGTGTATGTGGATGAATTTACTTCTGCCAGATGCCTTTTATTATGTTTTTGCCCTTGAAACACCATTGCTCTTAGTTTTTCCCCATTGAAGACCAATTAAAAAGCATACAATGTTCAAAAACTGAGGGGAAGTCACTTCCTGGTAACTGTCACAGCGTAAAGTTTTTTGCCTCCTACTTCAAAGATACGTGTTTTGATCGTCATCATATCATTTTATAAACTACTGTGTGGTTAAAACCGAGTAGCATTGATAGTTCTATAAAAATCAGAATGTACATAGATGTTACATTATTTACAGCGTTAAAGACTATTACATCCAACACATTTCTTTCTATTAATCATACCAATATCACATTTTGGATATGTTCTGTGTGTGTAGCCTATGTAGCACAACGTGTCAGTGATTCAAAGTGCAGAGTCCCCATCAAGCCCATATTTAGTCCTGCCGAGTACTAGAATACATACATTGCAGTTCTGAAATGGAATGTTATCAGGGGTGTGGTTCTGTCGTGGTCAGTAGACGGTCTCCTTGATGATGTTGGAGGAGAAGGTGTGGTTACTGCAGATGCTGATGGAGTGTCTGGTCAGAGGACGTCTCTGTTTCTTGCGACGACATGGTAGGCAGAGGCAGCGGAGCGTGTTGAAGAAGATCTCCCGGTAGTTGGCTGAGACCAGGTTGTAGAGGACTGGGTTGATGGCTGAGCTCACATAGAAGAGGACGTTGGTCACCATGAAGAAGTAGTGGTAGTAATCATACCCTTCCCTGTCGGGGAGGTGGAGGGAGGGGAGCACAGGGAGGAACAATCAGTGGTTTTCATTGACTGATGCAATTCTGAAAAGCTTCATATAACCAACATGTATGCCAATTAATGTGTCATTGTAAATTTAAATAATTGTTTGCCCATAGTTTTCCTCTTTATTAACCACAACTGTTAACAAAATGTACTTCTACTGTCCTCTCCAAGACAAATGTGTTTAAATTGAGCATTAGGTCTCAGATGATACAGGGGTGAAGTAAACCATTGAAGAATGTCAGATGGGAAATCTTGTTTACAGAAGGCTTACACGCCGAGTGTACAAAACATAAGGAACACCTGCTCTTTCCATGACAAACTGACCAGGTGAAAGCTATTATCCCTTATTGATGTCACCTGTCAAATCCACTCCAATCAGTGTAGATGAAGGAGAGAAGACAGGTTAAAGAAGGATTTTTAAGCCTTGAGACGATTGAGACATGGATTGTTTATGTGTGCCGTTCAGAGGGTGAGCGGGCAAGACAAAATATTTAAGTGCCTTTGAACTGGGCATGGTAGTAGGTGCCAGGCGCACTGGTTTGTGTGTGTCAAGAACTGCAATGCTGCTGGGTTTTTCACGCTCAACAGTTTCCCGTGTGTACTAAGAATGGTCCACTACCCAAAGGACATCCAGCCAACTTGATACAACTGTGGGAAGCATTGGAGTCAACATAGGCCAGCATCCCTGTGGAACGTTTTCGACACCTTGTAGAGTCCATGCCTGACGAATTGAGCCTGTTCTGTGGGCAAAAGGGGGTGCAACTCAATATTAGTAAGGCATGCATATGTTTTGTACACTCAGTATATATATATATATATACCTAGGAGACCTAGGATAGGATAAGTAATCCTTCTCACCCCCCCCCCCTAAAAGATTTAGATGCACTATTGTAAAGTGGCTGTTCCACTGGATGTCATAAGGTGAATGCACCAATTTGTAAGTCGCTCTGGATAAGAGCGTCTGCTAAATGACTTAAATGTAAATGTAAATGTATATATATATATATATACACAACCACCTTCTCCATCTGTGAAGTTTTATTTGAATCCTTTCTGGGACGTGCTTCCTTAGCTTTAAACTCCCTTCTGCAATCACTTAAAAAACATATATTGATAGTAGTCAGGCGATCGTTTGGACATTGGCAAGAGAAAGACTTAGCTAATTTAATCAGGGAGATCTATCTACTCTGAATGGGTGGCTGAACTCCCCTCTGTCACCCTGCTCTGATGGATGACTCTGACCAGTCAACACATGTGTGTGTACTATGTATGAAATAAAGTATACAAAACACTTATTTACTTATTTACTGGTATGTGTACCCATTGAAATGTCTGCATGTTACTCACTCGGTGAACTCTGCGTAACAGTACATGAGGCGCCGTACATAATATGGTAGATAGCACACCACAAAGGCAACAACCACAGCCCCTGCCGAGAGAGAGAGAGAGAGAGAGAGAGATGTAAAGACATGTTATACTATTCAGGCAGAGACAGACGCTCCATCTGAAATGGTACCCTATCCCTTATACAGTGCACTATAGTGATAGGAAGCCATTTGGGACAAAACCAGAGTGTGAATCTCTGTCATCAGGGTAACACATGATCAAAGCCTGCACAGTTGAATTAGGTGCAGTGGGTCTAAGACAAACATTGCTTTCACAGTTACAATAGCAGTACATATTAGTAGTATACTATAGGTCAGGGATCATCAAATAGATTCAGCCGCGGGACGATTTTCTCTTGAGCAGATGGTCGGGAGCTCGCAACATAATTACAAATAGTTTGTAGACTGCAAATTGACTGCAAGAAGCCCAAACAGATGTTTAACTAAAACAAAATAATTTTGAACCTTGCTCACATTTGTATACGATCACTTCTCTTAAATTATGCATGGGAATACAGATTTCTTCAATAAAAATCGCTGATTTCCCAGTGGTTGAAATAAAAAATAATTTAAAAAAGGCTCTAAAAACTTGGGGGGCCACACACAGGCCGCGGACCGCCAGTTGGGGAACCGCGCTGTCGGTATTTGACATGCTACTAAATAAACCAAAGACTAATTAGCTTAATTGTTACAGGGTGAGATGGCGCTGCAGTAGATAGCAGCCATTTTACAGACTCCACTAATTTGGAAACTTCTGTAAAATAACGCTATGATCTCCGACGACCAATCAAACAGGCAAAGCGTCAATACAGGACAAAGATCAAATTCTAGTACGCCGGCTCTGATGCTCGTTGGATGTGGCAGGCCTTGAAAATGATAATGCATTACAAAAGGGAAACGCATCCGTGAGCTGCCTAGTGCCGTGAGCCTACCGCCCCATATGATTCCACATCTGTTATTTCATAGTTTTGAGGTCTTCACTATTATTCTACAATGTAGAAAATAGTACAAACAAAGAAAAACCCTGGAATGAGTAGGTGTGTCCAAACTATTGACTGATACTGTACACATGTTCATGAAATATAATAGATTGGTACTGTACACGTTCATGAAATATAATAGATTGGTACTGTACACATGTTCATGAAATATAATAGATTGGTACTGTACACGTTCATGAAATATAATAGATTGGTACTGTACACATGTTCATGAAATATAATAGATTGGTACTGTACACATGTTCATGAAATATAATAGATTGGTACTGTACACATGTTCATGAAATATAATAGATTGGTACTGTACACGTTCATGAAATATAATAGATTGGTACTGTACACATGTTCATGAAATATAATAGATTGGTACTGTACACGTTCATGAAATATAATAGATTGGTACTGTACACATGTTCATGAAATATAATAGATTGGTACTGTACACGTTCATGAAATATAATAGATTGGTACATGAAATATAATAGATTGTACTGTACAGTTCATGAAATATAATAGATTGGTACTGTATGTTCATGAAATATAATAGATTGGTACTGTACACATGTTCATGAAATATAATAGATTGGTACTGTACACATGAAATATAATAGATTGGTATGTTCATGAAATATAATAGATTGGTACTGTACACATGTTCATGAAATATAATAATACACGTTCATGAAATATAATAGATTGGTACTGTACTGAAATATAATAGATTGGTACTGTACACATGTTCATGAAATATAATAGATTGGTACTGTACACATGTTCATGAAATATAATAGATTGGTACTGTACACATGTTCATGAAATATAATAGATTGGTACTGTACACATGTTCATGAAATATAATAGATTGGTACTGTACACATGTTCATGAAATATAATAGATTGGTACTGTACACATGTTCATGAAATATAATAGATTGGTACTGTACACATGTTCATGAAATACATGTTCATGAAATAATAGATTGGTACTGTACATGTTCATGAAATATAATAATATAATGTTCATGAAATATAATAGATTGGTACTGTACACATGTTCATGAAATATAATAGATTGGTACTGTACATGTTGTTCATGAAATATAATAGATTGGTACTGGTACACGTTCATGAAATATAATAGATTGGTACTGTACATGTTCATGAAATATAATAGATTGGTACTGTACATGTTCATGAAATATAATAGATTGGTACTGTGTTCATGAAATATAATAGATTGGTACTGGTACTGTACACGTTCATGAAATATAATAGATTGGTACTGTACACATGTTCATGAAATATAATAGATTGGTACTGTATGTTCATGAAATATAATAGATTGGTACTGTACATGTTCATGAAATATAATAGATTGGTACTGTACACATGTTCATGAAATATAATAGATTGGTACTGTACACATGTTCATGAAATATAATAGATTGGTACTGTACACATGTTCATGAAATATAATAGATTGGTACTCATGTTCATGAAATATAATAGATTGGTACTGTACACATTGGTACTGTTCATGAAATATAATAGATTGGTACTGTACACATGTTCATGAAATATAATAGATTGGTACTGGAAATATAATAGATTGGTACTGTACACATGTTCATGAAATATAATAGATTGGTACTGTACACATGTTCATGAAATATAATAGATTGGTACTGTACACATGTTCATGAAATATAATAGATTGGTACTGATTGGTACTGTACACATGTTCATGAAATATCATGTAAATGTTATGAAATATAATAGATTGGTACTGTACACATGTTCATGAAATATAATAGATTGGTACTGTACACATGTTCATGAAATATAATAGATTGGTACTGTACACATGTTCATGAAATATAATAGATTGGTACTGTACACGTTCATGAAATATAATAGATTGGTACTGTACACATGTTCATGAAATATAATAGATTGGTACTGTACACATGTTCATGAAATATAATATAATAATAATAATATAATAATAATAATAATATATTATTATTATTATTATTATTATATTATTATTATTATTATTATAACTTGCAATGAAATTACTTTCTGACAAAATTAGAAATGTGCAATATCTGAAAATGTAGCCAGACTGTTATCCGTATACATGGATGAACGCTTCACGGCAGCGTGTCTTTTCCGTTTTGGTTTGTAGATAGCTACAGCCTGTTTTTTAGTTTGAATTTTTAAAAACTTTCTAGGCAAGTCGGTTCAGAACAAACTCTTATTTACAATGACGGCCTACCGGGGAACAACTGCCTTGTTCAGGGGCAGAACGACAGATTTTTACCTCGTCAGCTTGAGGATTCAATCCAGCAACCTTTTGGTTACTGGCCCAACGCTTTAACCACTAGGCTACCTGCCGCTCCACTAGGGTACCTGGCCCGTTTTTGTGTCAAGTTGCTCCAGTTCACACTGACCGTGTGCAGAAAGTGGTCCACCATAAATTTTCCCACGGATCTTTGTCGATAGCTAAATTCTGCGCAGCGATGTTGAGAGCTGTAGCAACACTTTTGCAGTTTTCCATGGCTAATGTTATATCTTTCCAAAAAGCTGCGGTATAGCAAGGATTATCTACAAATACTGAGCAGTTCATGTTATAGAAAGAAGCGAGCTACATGGTGGGCCAATCCGAAATTCATCTCTCGGCATGTCCAGCCCATGATTTAACAATTGTATTCATATTTACAGATGGTATACACATTTGTTATTAAGGCACATGAAAGTTCACATGTTCAAGAAGGCATTTTCTAGATAATTTTTTTTTTTTAAACGTTAGAAGTCCTCTCCTGTGAAGTAGTGATGTGTGACCTACGCCTAGTTTCTTGAAACCGGTCACAAATGTGATCTATATAAACTCAAACACACACGAATTGAGCATTAAAACCCTTTCATTGGGGCAGGCTACCCCACTGGCCACGGAGAGCTACGACGAGGACCTGAGACTGAAGGAGAAAGTGGACGCCGGGGCCGACTTCATCATCACCCAGCTCTTTTTCCGTATCGACCCCTTCCTCAAGTTTGTCAGGGACTGTAGGGCTATAGGGATCACCTGCCCCATCTTCCCTATCCAGGTACTGTGGGACATGGGCCTAAACTGGGACATTGACGTGGGTGTGTGTGGTGTGATCAAAGACTACATTTTATTGAGGGATGTTTTAAAAGGGGAGCGTCTGTGTACTTTGTAATGGTCTCTTTGAACAGAACATTCTTTCTCGTGTGATGATAGCCAGCAAATGTGTAACAAATTACCAAGTATGTTCAATGCAATTCAACACAACTTTTTCTCATAATCAGACCATTGTCCCTTGGAATTTGAGTCAATTCCACATCGATGCCAGTCAATTCCGAAATTGAACAGATTCCGTGAACCATGATATTTATTGACAACCACCATTGTAACGGAGATGCTAAGAGTCGAGATTCAGGTGAAACATTTAATAAAACAACAAACTTGGAACGAAACAACTTAACACTAGTGCCTACGCATAAACACAGGAACAATACTGACTGGGGAAAGAACCTGAAGGAGTGCCAGCTATAGGGGTGGTAATAAGTGAGGTAATGGAGTCCAGGTGTGTCTGATGAGGAGGTGCAGGTGTGCGTAATGATGGATCCCAGGACCGGGGGTTAGTATTCTGGCAACGTCAAACACCGGAGGGAAGGAGCGGGAGTAGACGTGACAACCATGATGTGTGAATTTGTCCTTTTCCATAGTCTTCAATGTGTCTCTGCGCTGTGGGAGTACATCAGTTTCATGGAGACATCCTTTGTTTCTTCTTTACATTTGTTTTTCTGTCGGTGATTTTGTCATGATGAGTACATTACAGGCTGGCGGTTTCACTCCTGCTCTCAGTCCAAGCCAATCTCTCTTCCTCAGTCTGGACACCCACACAATGACCACCCTGTTGTGGTCCGTGGAAGCAGTTAAACATTTGTGTGAAATAGAAATATTGTGTGTGAAATATATATGTGAAATATAAATATATATGTGAAATATATATATGAAAAATATATGTGAAATATTTCCCTATACGAAATTACTTTACATTTTAAAATCAAGTTTGCTGTTTTTACTAGTCTCTTGTGACAGATGTGATGTCACACATGAGAATTGGTTCTCAGTGCCAAGATTAGTTTAAGAGAGCGCTGATCTGGGGTCCAAATTAAAAAATAATTTAACTATTTTAATTGGATATTTGCAAGGGTTGAAACGTTACCTCAGATGGGTGTCCATTAGGCAGTGTCAGTGACATACCCTGGTTGAATCAGAGCCCTGGCTTTAGTCATGGACCATAAAGGATGATTAGAGATGCTGGAGCCTTATTATGGTCAAGCTTATTGTATCTGTAAATCACAATTAACATGTCTTTCCAATTAATTCATATATTTGTTTTATTGTCCTTGATGATCTAATAGCGAGGAAAATGACAAAACTTGAATTTCAGAGGATGAATTAAATTATGATAACTGTTAGGATTATCAGCTAGCAGTGCTATCAAGTTCACAGAATATACAGTAGTATACAGATATGGATGTGTAAACCCAGTCTGTTTCTGTGTATGTGGGTCTTTATCTTATGGTCAAGGTAACAAACCTGTGTCTAATTAGCAAACTTGCATGTCTGCACTTATGCTTTCACAATTTTTACAGGAACTATGATGGACTGGATGGAATTTTATCCATTGGTCCAGTGGTGGAATTCCTTGCGAGACACATATTTCCCTGGAAAGTCTACAATACAGAGTTCAGCTAAGAGTGCTTTGAGCCTATGAACGCTGCAGGTTTAATTGTCTTACCTTTACAAATGGCATGTGATATCATGTTGGCTCATTAGCTCATGAAAGAGATGATAGAGCATCTCACTGTAGTTTTGTGAGTCAGAGCGCTGTCTGTCTCCACGTGGAGCTCCACTGTGGCTCTGATCAAAGTCTATTTAACCCCACCATCCAGCCGTTAGCAACACGAAGCAGCAGGCGGGCAAAGACACACACTTAAACATGAACACAGAGCAAATAAACATGAAACAGTCATTTCTCATTGACTCAGCTCGGACAGACTGGATAATACTGTCACAGTGATTAAAACCTCTGATTTTCTCCAGGGTTGGTTCATTTCTGAACGCGCTCATACACACACATTAACTCACATTAAGTCCACTTAGTTCCACTTTGTGATTGCCAATCAATTAAGAAGGTGCCTTTCCATTTTTTTCCTGTCATGATTGTGATCAGAGGCCGGAGTGACAGGCATGAGCTAGTGTGTTCAGGGGAGGTTAATGTCTGTTACCAAAACAAGCCAGTTGCATCAGTTTGAGTGGGACTCTGAGTGCTGTCACTGAGGATAAGTGCCAACAGTAATGGCCTTGTCCTACTACTATATGGCAGTTTTTCAGAAAGATTCCCTTTGCCTGTATTTATCAGTGGGAAGCTAGTTCACTAAGAGGACAGAGGCTGATGATTATGGTCCACTACTGTTTCAAGTGCATGTAATCACTGAGTGGCGTCCGTCCGTCTTCCCCTCTAGGAGGAGGAGGCATTGAACTAATAATGCTGACAGCCTGACGCCAGGCATAAAGAAACAACTCCATCCTATTATTATGGTAATCAGGAGTTGAAGGAGGTTAACTTGTCCTTTGAAGACTTTGGTCATGTGTCTACCCAACTAGCCACAGCAGATGGAGAAAGCTGTGAGATACTATTCTCCTTTTTGGTACTTCATTAACCACATTTCCATCCACAGTTTTTGGGCTGAGTAAAGTCCTAACTTAGAAAAAATAAATAATGACAGCTGGGATGGAAATAGGACGCTTCGGTACAATTTTATAAATGCAGAAAGATAATTCCTTCGTTCGACATGGTGGGATCTTTCTGTGTCGGTAAAATTAACTATGCGAGATTTGTAATAGATTGGTAATTTATGCGTAACTATTGATATAATGACCATCATATCGAAGCAAACTTGGAGTCACGCAATGATATGTTGTGTGGTCCTCCCACTACGACTAGGGAAACCATGCAGTTTATTAGGCTACAGATTAAATAACTTATGAACTTCACAGTGCGGTGAAAGTGCACGGTGATCTTGATGCTCCTTTCCAATAAATCTCGAGGGTCTGATTCTGGTGACTTGATGATCCATAATTACATTTACATTTACATTTACATTTAAGTCATTTAGCAGACGCTCTTATCCAGAGCGACTTACAAATTGGTGCATACACCTTATGACATCCAGTGGAACAGCCACTTACAATAGTGCATCTAAATCTTTTTAGGGGGGGTGAGAAGGATTACTTACCCTATCCTAGGTATTCCTTGAAGAGGTGGGGTTTCAGGTGTCTCCGGAAGGTGGTGATTGACTCCGCTGTCCTGGCGTCGTGAGGGGAGTTTGTTCCACCATTGGGGGCCAGAGCAGCGACAGTTTTGACTGGGCATGCACTGTACTTCCTCAGTTAGGGAGGCGAGCAGGCCAGAGGTGGATGAACGCAGTGCCCTTGTTTGGGTGTAGGGCCTGATCAGAGCCTGGAGGTACTGAGGTGCCGTTCCCCTCACAGCTCCGTAGGCAAGCACCATGGTCTTGTAGCGGATCGAGCTTCAACTGGAAGCCAGTGGAGAGAGCGGAGGAGCGGGGTGACGTGAGAGAACTTGGGAAGGTTGAACACCAGACGGGCTGTTCTGGATGAGTTGTAGGGGTTTAATGGCACAGGCAGGGAGCCCAGCCAACAGCGACTGCAGTAATCAAACGGGGAGATGACAAGTGCCTGGATTAGGACCTGCGCCGCTTCCTGTGTGAGGCAGGGTCGTACTCTGCGGATGTTGTAGAGCATGAACCTACAGGAACGGGACACCGCCTTGATGTTAGTTGAGAACGACAGGGTGTTGTCCAGGATCACGCCAAGGTTCTTAGCGCTCTGGGAGGAGGACACAATGGAGTTGTCAACCGTGATGGCGAGATCATGGAACGGGCAGTCCTTCCCCGGGAGGAAAGGAGCTCCGTCTTGCTGAGGTTCATGAGGTGGTGACGTCATCCACACTGATATGTCTGCCAGACATAGATATAACCTGGTCATCAGAAGGGGAAAGTATTAATTGTGTGTCGTCTGCATAGCAATTAGGAGATACCATGTGAGGTTATGACAGAGCCAAGTGACTTGGTGTATAGGAGAAAAGGGCCTAGAACAGAGCCCTGGGGGACACCAGTGGTGAGAGCGCGTGGTGAGGAGACAGATTCTCGCCACGCCATAGGAGCGACCTGTCAGGTAGGACGCAATCCAAGCGTGGGCCGCGCGGAGATGCCCAACTCGGAGAGGGTGGAGAGGAGGATCTGATGGTTCACAGTATCGAAGGCAGCCGATAGGTCTAGAAGGATGAGAGCAGAGGAGAGAGAGTTAGCTTTAGCAGTGCGGAGCGCCTCCGTGATACAGAGAAGAGCAGTCTCAGTTGAATGACTAGTCTTGAAACCTGACTGATTTGGATCAAGAAGGTCAGAAAATAGCGGTAGAGCTGGCCAATGGGCAAGAGTTTTGGAGAGAAAAGAGAGAAGGGATACTGGTCTGTAGTTGTTGACATCGGAGGGATCGAGTGTAGGTTTTTCAGAACAACTCTCGCTCTCTTGAAGACGGGAACGTTGCCAGCGGTCAGGGAAGTTGATGAGCGAGGTGAGGTAAGGGAGAAGGTCTCCGGAAATGGTCTGGAGAAGAGAGGAGGGGATAGGGTCAAGCGGGCAGGTTAACGGCCGTCACAAGAAACGCGAGTTCATCTGGAGAGAGAGGGAGAAAGAGGTCAGAGCATAGGGTGGCAGTGTGAGCAGAACCAGCGGTGACGTTTGACTTAGCAAACGAGGATCGGATGTCGTCGACGAAGTCATCTGCAGAGAGGAGGAGGGGGGGGAGGATTCAGGAGGGAGGAGAAGGTGGCAAAGAGCTTCCTAGGGTTAGAGGCAGATGCTTGGAATTTAGAATTAGAAAGTGGCTTTAGCAGCAGAGACAGAGGAGGAAAATGTAGAGAGGAGGGAGTGAAAGGATGCCAGGTGGCCAGTTTTCCTCCATTTCCGCTCGGCTGCCCGGAGCCCTGTTCTGTGAGCTCGCAATGAGTCGTCGAGCCACGGAGGCGGGAGGGGAGGACCGAGCCGGCCTGGAGGATAGGGGACATAGAGAGTCAAGGATGCAGAAAGGGAGGAGAGGAGGGTTGAGGAGGCAGAATCAGGAGATAGGTTGGAAAAGTTTGAGCAGAGGGAAGAGATGATAGGATGGAAGAGGAGAAGTAGCGGGGGAGAGAGAGCAGGGATACCATCCGAGTAGGGGCAGTGTGGGAAGTGTTGGAAGCGAGAGGGAAAAGGATACAAGGTAGTGGTCGGAGACTTGGAGGGGAGTTGCAATGAGGTTAGTGGAAGAACAGCATCTAGTAAAGATGAGGTCAAGCGTATTGCCTGCCTTGTGAGTAGGGGGAAGGTGAGAGGGTGAGGTCAAGAGGAGAGGAGTGGAAAGAATGAGTCAAGGTAGACGTGGGGAGGTTAAATCGCCCAGCACTGTGAGAGGTTTCAGGAAAGGAGCTTATCAAGGTATCAAGCTCATTGATGAACAGGGAACCTGGAGGGCGATAAATGATAAGGATGTTAAGCTTGAAAGGGCTGGTAACTGTGACAGCATGGAATTCAAAGGAGGCGATAGACAGATGGGTAAGGGGAGAAGAGAGAAAGACCACTTGGGAGAGATGAGGATCCCGGTGCCACCACCCCGCTGACCAGAAGCTCTCGGGGTGTGCGAGAACACGTGGGCGGACGAGGAGAGAGCAGTTAGCAGTGTTATCTGTGGTGATCCATGTTTCCGTCAGTGCCAAGAAGTCAAGGGACTAGGCATAGGCTGAGATGAAAATGCAGTTCTACCGGAGACCTGGATGCTGGGACCACCAGATTAGGGTGGACGCGGCCACGCGGTGTGGAGCGTTTGTATGGTCTGTGCAGAGAGGAGAGAACAGAGAAGACAGACACATAGTTAGGCTACAGAAAAGGCTACGCTAATGCAAGGAGATTGGAATGACAAGTGGACTACACGTCTCGAATGTTCAGAAAAAGTTACGTAGCAAGAATCTTATTGACTAAAATGATTAAAATGATACAGTTGCTGAAGTAGGCTAGCTGGCAGTATGCGTTGTTGACACTACACTAATCAAAGTGTAATAGTTTCTACAGTGCTACTATTCTATTTGTTTACGTTACGTTGCGTTAAAAGAACGACAATAAGGAAATCGCTCTAACTACACAATTATCTTTGAAACAAAGACGGCTATGTTAGCAGCTAGCTGATCAAACAAATCAAACCGTTGTACTGTAATGAAATGAAATGAAAATGTGATACTACCTGAGAATCAGTTACCTAGCTGTTAGCTGTTAGCTGTTGGCTAGCTAGCAGAGTCTCCTACGTTAAGGACGACAAATAGCTGGCTAGCGAACCTCAGTGAAATTGACTGCAGTTTGACAACAAAAAAATTCCAGCCCAAAAATTATTCTACATTGTAGAGATAATATAAGACAAGTATTGGAAACAATTAGAATACAATGAGAAATTTGGGAAACCAGGCCTGGTGTTCATAGCGGACTTAGCGGAAAAGGCTTTTGATAAAGTACGACTGGAATTTATATATACAGTATAAATGCCTGAAATATATACATTTTTGGAGAAAATCTACATACAATGGGCTAAAGTTATCTATAGTAACTCAAGTTGTAAAATAATAAATAATAGCTTTTTCTCCGAAAGTATTAAACTGTCAAAGAGGAGTAAAACAAGGTTGTCTACTATTGGCATATCTATTTATTTATGGCCATCAAAATCTTAGCTATTAAAATCAGATCCAACAATAATATCAAGGGGCTAGAAATCCAGGGCTTAAAAACAAAGGTGTCATTGTACGCGGATGGTTCATGTTTTATTTTAAATCCACAATTTGGATCCCTGAACAGCCTCAGAGTGTATTGTAGTGTACTATATTACGTATTGGATCACAAAAAAAGACAACTTTTACATTAGCGTGTAGTTTACCAATAAAATGGTCTGACGGTGATGTGGACATATTCGGTATTCATATCCCAAAAGAAATTATCACGACAATACATTTTAATAGAAAGTTACAAAAAATAGATAAGATCTTGCTACCATGGAAAGAAAAATACCTGTCTATTTGTGAAGAAAAATAATCACCCTGATTCACTCTTTAGTCGTATCCCAGTTTACCTATTTGCTTGTGGCCTTGCCTACACCTAGCAACCTGTTATTTTATTATATGAGCTAAAAATATTACATTTGATTTGGAACGGCAAGCAAGACAGAATTAAACAGGCCTATTTATATAATGAATATGAATTCCGGGGGAAGAAATGATTCCATATTAAAGCATTAGACCTCTCACTAAAGGCTTCAGTCATACTTAAATCCAAACTGGTTCTCAGGTAGATAAGTAAGAATCTCACCCCATGTTCAAGAATGGCCTTTTTCCCTTTATTCAGATTACAATATCTCACTTTCATTCTTTTTTTATTGAAATCATCTCCAAAATATCACTATTTTTTAAAACAAGTGATAGACAGTTGGTTGCAATTTCAGTTTAATCTACCAGAAAAGACAGAACAAATAATAAAGCAAATATTATGGTTAAACTCAAATATACTAATTGATCAACAAAATATATATCTATACATTTTTTTATAAAAAGGTATAATCTTTGTCAATTATATCATAAATATGACTGGTAGAGTTGTCACACATGCAACTAACAACAATATTTAGCGCCATCCATCACTCCTTCAATTCTAACCAGTTTCCCAGTCCCTGTTGATGAAAAACATCACCATCTGTCACCACAATGCTTCACTGTGGGGATGAGGAGTCTCCCACATGCCTTTTGGCAAACACCAAACGTGTTTGCATATTTATTTTTTAAAGCAATGGCTAGTTTCTTGCCACTCTTCCGTAAAGCCCAGCTCTGTGCAGTGTACGGCTTAAAGTGTTCCTACGGACAGATACTCCAATCTCCGCTGTGGAGCTTTGCAGCTCAGGGTTATCTTTGGTCTCTTTGTTGCCTCTCTGATTAATGCCCTCCTTGCCTAGTCTGTGAGTTTTGGTGGGTGGCCCTCTCTTAGCAGTTTGTTGTGGTGCCATATTCTTTCCATTTTTTAATAATAGATTTAATGGTGGTCTTTATGGTGCCGCTTGCTTGGTGGGGCCTCTTGCTTAGTGGTGATGCAGACACTGGGGTCTTTCAGAACAGGTGTATATATACTGAGATCATGTGACAGATCATGTGACACTTAGATTGGATGCAAGTGGACTTTATTTAACTAATTATGTGACTTCTAAAGGTAATTGGTTGCACCAGATCTTATTTAGGGCCTTCAGAGCAAAAGTGGTGAATAAACATGCACGCACCACTTTTCCACTTTTTTATTTATTTTTTAAACAAGTTATTTATTTATTTTCACTTCACAAATTTGGACTATTTTGTGTATGTTCATTATATGAAATCCAAATAAAAAATCTATTTAAAATACAGGTAGTAATGCAACGAAATAGGAAAAACGGCAATAGGGGATGAATACTTTTGCAAGGCACTGTACGTAGCTGAAGGACGGAATTAAAAACAAACAAAATATAACTATTGTAAAATACATTGTGTCCATAAAATTTACATAGTATGTACAGTATAAGCTGGAAGCAGAAGCCTAAGTGTTGTTGTTAGGGGAGGGGTGGTAGGGATAGGGGGAAATAATAAAGGAAGATGACCTGGCCTCCACAATCACCCAACCTCAACCCAATTGAGATGGTTTGGGATGAGTTGGACTGCAGAGTGAAGGAAAAGCAGCCAACAAGTGCTCGGCATATGTGGGAACTACAGCAAGACTGTTGGAAAAGCATTCCTCATGAAGATGGTTGAGAGAATGCCAAGCTGTCATCAAGGCAAAGGGTGGCTACTTTGAAGAATCTCAATTATAACATATATTTTGATTTGTTTAACACTTTTTTTGTTATTACATGATTCCATGTGTTACTTTATACTTTATGTTTTCACTATTATTCTACAATGTAGACAATGGTAAAAAATAAAGAAAAACCCTTGAATGAGTAGGTGTGTCCAAATATTTGATTGGTACTGTATATTCTTGCTCTGATCTATAATCATTTAATTATGTATCTCCAGCTGCTGGCTAGAGTGCACGTGCCAAGACGACCAGAGTTGTTGTGACAAAACTCTAAGTAGAGTTGAAAATGCGATGGAAACACATTGAACCTCAGATTTTTATTTAGTACATGAAAATTTAAGCGAAAAAGTACATTTTGTGTGCACTACATCCTCACACACTGTTTTCTGTAACAAGTCCATTTGTTGGAAACGCCACTGTGGGAAGATTTGCATATTTTCTGTATGCAGATTTTGGGATATTCACATGAAAATTTGTCACCAATTAGATGAAAACCTAGCTAATGGAAAGGATTTATTCAGGTAGTAGATTTGGCTGCAGGTTCTCTCTTAGATAGTGTGTCCCTTACTGCAAATTAAATCAGTGGTGCTTAGAGATATGAAGAGTGAGGCTCAGGCTGGAGGGCCGTCTGTTCTTTTAAACATCTTTACGCATATTTGTTATGGGAGGGAGGACTACTTTGGCGTCCTTGGATAGCGTCCTGTCCAGGGGTTTTACTTGTACATCAAGCCGGCTCACACTACAAAAATAGGACATACTACTGTTCCTGTGAGCTGTTATTGCTTGTGCAAGGCTACTTACAATTTTATCAGGACATAAACAACCTTAATCTCAGTTGTTACCAATATGTTATTTATTGGCTTGGAGATGGGGTCTCACAAAAGTTGAGACCCCATCGTCTAATGTTTATGACTGTTCTTCGGTATGTAGTAGTTCTTACAAACATACATACATAATACATACATACAGTTGAAGTCGGAAGTTTACATACACCTTAGCCAAATACATTTAAACTCAGTTTATCACCATTCCTGACATTTAATCCTAGTAAAAATGCCCTGTCTTAGTTCAGTTAGGATCACCACTTTATTTTAAAGTGGAAGGGGCAGTGTTATCCAACTCTTTTTTTGGGGATACAGAGAATGGTGATCAAATGAACCACCATTTCTTATCTGCTGAGGAACTAATGCCTGGAAAGAGTATTGATAAAAACAAAATGTCTGGTCATTAAAAAATGTAAATGCTCTGCTTGAACTGTGAATGTTAATGAAATGCTGAGAGAAGATGTGATATTGTGAGGAGGAGCAACAGATGGCAGTTACAGTTCATGGATGATCTGCTGTGGGGTTGAGCCCTATAGGCTGATCTAGTATGCCAACTCCTGACCAATTACAGCAACACAGTTGAAGTCAGAAGTTTACATACACCTTAGCCAAATACATTTCAACTCAGTTCTTCACAATTCCTGACATTTCATCCTAGATTACAATTCCCTTTCTTAGGTCAGTTAGCATCACCACTTTATTATAAGAATGTGAAATGTCAGAATAATAGTAGAGAGATCTATTTAATCTTTTATTTCTTTCATCACATTCCCAGTGGGTCAGAAGTGTACATACACTCAATTAGTATTTAGTAGCATTGCCTTTAAATTGTTTAACTTGGGTCAAATATTTCGGGTAGCCTTCCACAAGCTTCCCACAACAAGTTGGATGAATTTTGTCCCATTCCTACTGACAGAGCTGGTGTAACTGAGTTAGGTTTGTAGGCCTCCTTGCTCGCACATGCTTTTTCAGTTCTGCCCACACATTTTCTATAGGATTGAGGTCAGGGCTTTGTGATGGCCACTCCAATACCTTGACTTTGTTGTCCTTAAGCCGTTTTGCCACAACTTTGAAAGTATGCTTGGGGTCATTGTCCATTTGGAAGACCCATTTGCCACCAAGCTTTAACTTCCTGACTGATGTCTTGCGATGTTGCTTCAATATATCCACATAATTTTCCATCCTCATGATGCCATCTATTATGTGAAGTGCACCAGTCCCTCCTGCAGCAAAGCGCCAACACAACATGATGCTGCCACCCCCGTGCTTCACGGTTGGGATGGAGTTCTTCAGCTTGCAAGCGTCCCCCTTTTTCCTCCAAACATAACGATGGTCATTATGGCCAAATAGTTATATTTTTGTTTCATCAGACTAGAGGACATTTCTCCAAAAAGTACGATCTTGGTCCCCATGTGCAGATGCAAACCGTAGTATGTTTTTATTATGGCGGTTTTGGAGCAGTGGCTTCTTCCTTGCTGAGCGGCCTTTCAGGTTATGTTGATGTGGGATTCGTTTTACTGTGAATATCGATACTTTTGTACCTGTTCGGTCCTTTGCTGTTGTTCTGGGATTGATTTGCACTTTTCGCAGCAAAGTACGTTCATCTCTAGGAGACAGAACGTGTCTCCTTCCTGAGCGGTATGACGGCTGCATGGTCCCATGGTGTTTATACTTGAGCACGATTGTTTGTACAGATGAACGTGGTACCTTCAGCTGTTTAGAAATTGCTCCCAAGGATGAACCAGACTTGTGGATGCCTACATATTCTTTTTCTAAGGTCTTGGCTGATTTCTTTTGATTTTCCCACGATGTCAAGCAAAGAGGCACTGAGTTTGAAGGTAGACCATGAAATACATCCACAGGTACATCTCCAATTGACTCAAATGATGTCAATTAGCCTATCAGAAGCTTCTAAAGCCATGACATCATTTTCTAGAAACTGCCAAAACTGTAGTTCTTTAACAATAAATTTGTGGAGTGGTTGAAAAACGAGTTTTAATGACTCCAACCTAACTGTATGTAAACTTCCGACTTCAACTGTTTAAGCATTTCTGCCAGTTAAAAGGCATAGTCTTGTGTTTAACTCTTCATAGCTGTGTGTGTGTGTGCGTGCGTGCTTGTATGTGTACACAAGTGAGCATTGTATACTTACGTAGAACCATGACTCCATGACGCAGAGACTGTGTGCGGTTTGGCTCCACAGCGATACTCAGCATGGTAGGGTTGCCTTCAATGATGCAGATACGGGTGTCCTGCTTCGTCTCTCTGAACATACGCAGCAGCTGACTGGCGATGACCCCATTCAGAGCAGATATGGCTACCATGGGAACCACAAAGGACAGGAACACATTCACCTGTCCAGAGAAAGGGAGGGGCAGTGAGATAAAATTAGTAAGACTGTGTACTTTTTGGAATTCTGCCAATGAGCCAATATAGTATTTGCCTCAAACAGTTTTGGAAATGCAATCATCAACGATCAAAAGACATATTGATTCCTTTTAAGTCTGTTTAAAAGTTGGTCTGAAAGAGAGAGAGTAAACAGTAGAGGAGAGGACAATGTGGAAGATGGCCCTGTACCTGTGTCTGGAAATAATTAGTTATATGTTATCTGATATCTGAATGCTACACCAGACAGACCAGAAGTTTCAGCCATGTTCCCCTCTCTTATTAGCTGCTGTCCTTTAATATCAGTGGTGGTGCTTGAACAATATGCGTTTCATCATTAGTATTCTGGGAACCCCTATCCCCACCCCACCCTACCTGCTGTGCCCCCACAGTCCCTGCCTTGCACCGCTTCCATTGCTTTTTCAAGCGCAACGATAATTTAGGATGAAAGATGTTAATCGTCTTAATTAACAGATTGCAGAATTTTAGCGGCTCTCAGTTTGCCTAGATTACATACTGATTAGGCTTGAAATGGGAGAAAACGGATAATGCCATGGTATGCTGTCAAAATAATAATTTGGGCAAGTGCTTTTGCAAAGCTGGTGCTGTAATGTGTGCCCAAGCTAAACCTTTGGATAATTATTTGTGTCATGCACTTTGTTGTGCTCATGGGGGGAGATAGGGGGTCCAACTAAATCACCCCAAACAACCCAAAACAGGTACCCAAAACAGATACGCAGAACAACCCAAAAGTACCCAAAGCAACCCAAAAACAAAAGTACCCAAAAGGAACACAAACTATCGGAGGAGCTTGGCGTGGATGTATCACCGGAGGATCTGGAGCGATGCCATCAGATCTTCATGAAACAGAAGAACGCTAAATACCCTTGCATGGTAATCTGTAAACTGTGAAACTATGCGACCAAAGTCAATATTCTGAAGACAAGGGGGAAAGGAGATTAAAATCCATGGCCAGTCCATTTGATTCATCTAGGATCTGTCTGCTAAACCGAGGGAAAAACGTAAGCAATTCCTTCTGTTCAAACAGTCACTGGAGGAAAAAGGAATAAAGACTCAATTCCGATTCCCGGCAGTGCTGTGGGTATGGAAGGGAACACAGAGGATGGAGTTCACATTCACCCTGAACAGAAGCCCTGAACAGGTTGCAGGAAATCTTTCCAGTTGAGAGCCCAATGCCCTAAAGGAGAGGAAGAAGCTGAAAAAAAGTGATAAGCATACTAGGCTACATACAGTGATGCCCAAGACCAGTTCAGACAATATTCTTTCCCCCTCCTCCAATACAATCTAGACTCAATCTTTTGTCCCCAAGTAACTGATCTTCTTTAGGAAGTAGGGATGGAATTAGCCGATGCCAATGAGATACATGGACAATGAAACACAATATAAATGGGAAATATAGCATGTATGTTAGTAATTGTCAATAATTGACCTGTTTGTGTGGGAGAGAGGGTGTGAGTGGGTGTATGTGCAAATGGGTATACACTGAGTATACCAAACATTAGGAATATTGAGTCTCCCCCCATCCCCCACTTTTGCCCTCAGAACAGCCTCAATTCATCAGGGCATGGACTCTACAAGGTGTCAAAAGCATTCCCATGTTGACTCCAATTCTTCCACCGTTGCTTCAAGTTGGCTGGATGTTGTTTGGGTGGTGGACCATTCTTGATACACACGGGAAACTGTTGGACATGAAAAACCCAGCAGCGTTGCAGTTCTGTACACAAACCGGTGTACCCGGCACCTACTACCAAACCCTGTTCAAAGGAACTTAAATATTTCAACTTGCCCATTCACCTTCTGGATGGCACAAATACACAATTCATGTCTCAATTGTCTCTAGGCTTAAAAATCCTTCTATAGCCTGTCTCCACCCCTTCATATACACTGATTGAAGTGTATTTAACAAGTGAAATCAATAAGGGATACTAGCTTTCACCTGGTCAGTCTGTCATGCAAAGTCCTTAATGTTTTGTACCCTCTGTGTGTTGTGTGTGAATGAAGGAGAATGGATGAGTAAGTAGATGTAGAGAGGGGTGTAGACGTGTCTGAGAAGAAGGGAGGGGGGAAAAGATGGATGTTGGGATAAACTTGCCCTAGGTGGGTAAAGAGAGGACATGTATGGGAGGGTGGAACAAGCTATGCTTGTTTGGCAAAAAGGGTGAGTAAAAAGTACAAATGTGACGTTGGAATAAACTTGGGTGGGGTAAAGGGAGGAGAACTGGGAGGGGTGGTGGAGAGGGATGGATTTGGTTTGGGATAGAGAGAGAAAGTGAGAAGGAAGGACTTCATTATATACTACAATGCTTTTTTTGTGTGACTTGCAAACCCATTGTAAAATGAATAAGAGTTCTGGACAGTTAAGAAAGGATGTTTAATCATTATTATACCTTGCTTGTCATAATAACAAAGGTTCAGTGGTGGTTATTGGTGAGAATAGAGAGGGGCTTTAGCCAGGGGATTGGGTTGGGGTGACTGGGAGGGCATCGGACATTTCTCTTAGGCGTGTGTGGTGCCTCCACTGATCCCATTTCAGTCTCTTGGTGGACCCTCTCTCCCAAATTAGACCCCAACAGCCACTAAACTTTAAATGATAAGGTAATACAAACTGACCACAGTACTTAACTGTCAGTCTTTCTTCAATGTATGTATAATGACATAATGTAACGGCGTTCTTCGTTTGTTGAAAGAGAGTCGGACCGAAATGCAGTGTGGTGGTTACTCATGTCTTTAATGAATGAAATGACGATACATGAAAATAACGTAATATACAAAAACAACAAAACGGAAAGTGAAACCTAATTACAGCCTATCTGGTGAACACTACACAGAGACAGGAACAATCACCCACAAAATACACAGTGAAACCCAGGCTACCTAAATACGGTTCCCAATCAGAGACAACGAGAATCACCTGACTCTGATTGAGAACCGCCTCAGGCAGCCAACCTATGCTACACCCGTACTCAGCCGCAATCCCAATGCCTACAAAACCCCAATACGAAAGACAACATTTAAACCCATGTCACACCCTGGCCTGACCAAATATATAACGAAAACACAAAACACTATGACCAAGGCGTGACAGAACCCCCCTAAGGTGCGGACTCCCGGACGCACCTCAAAACCATAGGGAGGGTCCGGGTGGGCGTCTGTCCATGGTGGCGGTTCCGGCTCGGGACATGGACCCCACTCCATTAATGTCATAGTTCCTCCCCTTCGCGTCCTGGGATAATCCACCCTCGCCGCCGACCATGGCCTAATAGTCCTCACCCAGAACCCCACTGAACTGAGGAGCAGCTCGTGACTGAGGGGCAGCTCGGGACTGAGGGGCAGCTCGGGACTGAGGGGCAGCTCGGGACTGAGGCAGCTCGGGACTGAGGGGAAGCTCGGGACTGAGGGGCAGCTCGGGACTGAGGGGCAGCTCGGAACTGAGGGGCAGCCCGGGACTGAGGGGAAGCCCAGTACTGAGAGAAAGCCCAGTACTGAGAGAAAGCCCAGTACTGAGAGGAAGCCCAGTACTGAGAGGAAACCCAGGCAAGTAGTAGGCTCCGGTAGATCCTGGCTGGCTGGCGGATCTGGAAGATTCTAGTTGACTAGCAGATCTGGAAGATTCTGGTTGACTGGCAGATCTGGAAGAGACTGGTTGACTGGCAGATCTGGAAGAATCTGGTTGACTGGCAGATCTAGAAGATCATGGCTGACTGGCGGATCTAGCTGCTCTATGCAGACTGACAGCTTTGGCTGCTCCATGCAGACTGGCAGCACCTGCAGACTGGCAGCTCCTTGCAGACTGGCAGCTCCTTGCAGACTGGCAGCTCCTTGCAGACTGACAGCTCCTTGCAGACTGACAGCTCTGGCTGCTCCATGCAGGCTGACAGCTCCTTGCAGACTGACAGCTCCTTGCAGACTGACAGCTCCTTGCAGACTGGCAGCTCTTTGCAGACTGACAGCTCTGGCTGCTTCATGCAGACTGACAGCTCTGGCTGCTTCATGCAGACTGACAGCTCCTTGCAGACTGACAGCTCCTTGCAGACTGACAGCTCTGGCTGCTCCATGCAGGCTGACAGCTCCTTGCAGACTGACAGCTCCTTGCAGACTGACAGCTCCTTGCAGACTGACAGCTCTTTGCAGACTGACAGCTCTGGCTGCTTCATGCAGACTGACAGCTCTGGCTGCTTCATGCAGACTGACAGTTCTGGCTGCTTCATACAGACTGACAGCTCTGACTGCTCCATGCAGGCTGGCAGCATCTTGCAGACTGGCAGCTCCTTGCAGACTGGCAGCTCCTTGCAGACTGGCAGCTCCTTGCAGACTGACAGCTCTGGCTGCTTCATGCAGACTGGCAGCTCAGGCTGCTCCGAACAGGCAGGAGGCCTGTTGTTATTATTCGACCATGCTGGTCATTTATGAACATTTGAACATCTTGGCAATGTTCTGTTATAATCTCCACCCGGCACAGCCAGAAGAGGACTGGCCACCCCACATAGCCTGGTTCCTCTCTAGGTTTCTTCCTAGGTTTTGGCCTTTCTAGGGAGTTTTTCCTAGCCACCGTGCTTCTCCACCTGCATTGCTTGCTGTTTGGGGTTTTAGGCTGGGTTTCTGTACAGCACTTTGAGATATCAGCTGATGTACGAAGGGCTATATAAATAAAATTTGATTTGTGGAGGCTCCGGCAGCGCTGTAGAGGAGGAAGGCTCTAGAAGCGCTGAACAGGCGGGAGACTCCGACAGCGCAGGAGGGAAGTAAGGCTCTGATAGCGCTGAACAGACAGGAGACTCCAGCAGCGCTGTAAAGGAGGAAGGCTTTGATAGCGCTGAACAGGCGGGAGGCTCCGGCAGCGCAGGAGAGGCGAGGCGCACTGTAGGCCTGATGCGTGGTGCTGGCACTGGTGGTACTGGGCCGAGGACACGCACAGGAAGCCTGGTGCGGGGAGCTGCTACCGGAGGACTAGTGTGTGGAGGTGGCTCTGGATAGACCGGACCGTGCAGGCGCACTGGAGCTCTTGAGCACCGAGCCTGCCCAACCTTACCTGGCTCGATGCCCACTCTAGCCCGGCCAATACGAAGGGCTGGTATGAACCGCACTGAGCTATGCACCCGCACTGGAAACACTGTGCGCTCCATAGCATAACACGGTGCCTGCCCGGTCTCTCTAGCCCCCCAGTAAGCACAGGGAGTTTGCGCAGGTCTCCTACCTGGCATAGCCATACTCCCTGTAAGCCCCCCCCCAATAATTTTTCTGGGCTGACTCTCAGGCTTCCATCCGCGTCGCCGTGCTGCCTCCTCATACCAGCGCCTCTCCTCTTTTGCCGCCTCCAGTTCTTCCTTGGGACGGCGATATTCTCCGGGCTGAGCCCAGGGTCCTTTTCCGTCTAATATCTCCTCCCAAGTCCAGAAGTCCTTTGATCGCTGCTCCTCACGATTAACAGGGAGAGTTGGCTCAGGTCTGACTCCTGACTCTGCCACTCTCTCCCTGAGCCTCCCCCCAATACATTTTTGGGGCTGCTTTTCGGGCTTCCCTCTGCGCCGTCGTGATTGCCTCTCCAACTCCATTCTCCTATAGCCCTCTTCGCACTGCTCCAGCGAATCCCAGGCGGGCGCCGGCACTCTCTCTGGGTCGACCGCCCACCTGTCTATTTCTTCCCACGTCGTATACTCCATACCTATGCTGTCCATAACGTCCTCCCTTCGCTGCTCCTGCTGCCTGTTACCACGCCACTCGGTCCGTGTGTGGTGGCTGATTCTGTATCGGCGTTCTTCGTTTGTTGAAAGAGAGTCGGACCGAAATGCAGTGTGGTGGTTACTCATGTCTTTAATGAATGAAATGACGATACATGAAAATAATGTAATATACAAAAACAACAAAACGAAATGTGAAACCTAATTACAGCCTATCTGGTGAACACTACACAGAGACAGGAACAATCACCCACAAAATACACAGTGAAACCCAGGCTACCTAAATACGGTTCCCAATCAGAGACAACGAGAATCACCTGACTCTGATTGAGAACTGCCTCAGGCAGCCAACCTATGCTACACCCCTACTCAGCCGCAATCCCAATGCCTACAAAACCCCAATACGAAAGACAACATTTAAACCCATGTCACACCCTGGCCTGACCAAATATATAACGAAAACACAAAACACTATGACCAAGGCATGACACATAATGCACATTAGGAGAGGAGTTTGAGCTAAGAAGACCTAAAAAGGCACAGCCGCTCAAGTACAAAGACGTGTCATGCTTTATGTTTTTGGTCTGCTGAGTCCACATGCCCACACATTCGAAGTGTATTCAGACCCCTTGACTTTTGCCACATTTTGTTACATTACAGCCTTATCCTAAAATGTATTACATTATTTTAATCCCCCGCATCAATCGACACACAATTCCCCATAATGACAAAGCGAAAAGGGTTGTAAATTGTTTTATTTTGCACATGTATAAAATTTAAAAATAACTACAGAAATACATAATTTAGATAAGTATTCAGACCCTTTGCTATGAGACTCAAAATTGAGCGCAGGTGAATCCTGTTTCCATTGATCATACATGAGTTGTTTCAACAAATTCGAGTCCACCTGTGGTAAATTCAAATGATTGGACATGATTTGGAAAGGCACACACTTGTCTATATAAGGTCCCACAGTTGACAGTGCGTGTCAGAGAAAAAATCAAGCCATGAGGTCGAAGCAATTGTCTGCAGAGCACCGATACAGGATTTAATTTATATTATGGTGCTTCTATTCCAAGAGAAATTCAATTACATTTTACAGTAGCCTATGTCTTTCCTACCTAAAACATTCGTTAATAGATTTGAAGTCCTTTAAAATAGAAACGACGTATCATAATGTTATAAAGTAGAATATAAACTAGATACTGGCTAATGAGGGTAGGGTAGGCTAAATAATTACAGCCGAATAGGCCAATTAAAATAATAGCTATAAAGGAAATGAAAAATGCTAGGTAGAGCAGGCCCAGAGAAAAATTGTATCTGGTCGAATTACACTCTTCGCTCTTACAGTGCCTTCAGAAAGTATTCATACCCCTTGACTGATTCTACAGTTTGTTGTGTTACAGCCTGAATTCCAAATTGATTAAATCATTAAAACAGCTCACCCATCTACACACAATAACACATAATAACAAAGGGAAAACATGTTTTCAGATATTTTTGCAAATTGTTTGAAGATTAAATACAAAAAAATCTCATTTACAGTGCATCGGAAAGTATGTACTGTGCCATTCGGAATCCTGAGTGGTGCAATGGTCTAAGACACTGCATCTCAGTGCAAGACGTGTCACTGCAGTACCTGGTTCGAATCCAGGCTGCGTCACATTCGGCTGTGATTGGGCGGCGCACAATTGGCCCTGCGTCGTCCGGATTGGCGCGTCGTCCGGATTGGCCAGGTTAGGCAATCATTGTAAATGAGAATTTGTTCTTAACTGACTTGCCTAGTTAAAGAAAGGTTAAATAATAATATATTTAGAGCCTTTCACTTTTTCCACATTTTGTTATGAACTGCCTCATTCTAAAATGTATTAAAAGCGTTGTTTTCCCCCTCATCAAGCTACACACAATACCCCATAATGACAAAGCAAAAACAGGGTTTTAGAAATGTTTGCATATTTTTTTTAAAAATAATCTGATGTGACCGACCTGCTCAATTCGGATTTAAGTAGCAACGTTTGAAATTATGTTTTTTACATTGGATAAAAGTAGGGACTCAGAGCTAGAAAATTGTATATTATACACTAAAGTTGAGAAGAAATGGGAAAGTAATTCTGCTTTGAAAATGTATAAACTTGTAACCCCACTTTTGAGAAAATGGCCCTTGAATGAATTGGTAAACCTACTGGGTAGCTCTTCTTTGTCCACACCCATTCAGCATACAGTGGGACAAAAAAGTATTTAGTCAGCCACCAATTGTGCAAGTTCTCCCACTTAAAAAGATGAGGCCTGTAATTTTCATCATAGGTACACTTCAACTATGACAGACAAAATGAGAGAGAAAAAAATCCCCAAAATCACATTGTAGGATTTTAAATGAATTTATTTGCAAATTATGGTGGAAAATAAGTATTTGGTCACCTACAAACATGGAAGATTTATGGCTATCACAGACCTGTAACTTATTCTTTAAAAGGCTCCTCTGTCCTCCATTCGTAACCTTACAAAATTGTAGACCTGCACCAGGTTGGGAAGACTGAATCTGAAATAGGTAAGCAGCTTGGTTTGAAGAAATCAACTGTGGGAGCAATTATTAGGAAATGGAAGACATACAAGACCACTGATAATCTCCCTCGATCTGGGGCTCCACGCAAGATCTCACCCCGTGGGGTCAAAATGATCACAAGAACGGTGAGCAAAAATCCCAGAACTACATGGGGGGACCTAGTGAATGACCTGCAGAGAGCTGGGACCAAAGTAACAAAGCCTACCATCAGTAACACACTACGCCGCCAGGGACTCAAATCCTGCAGTGCCAGACGAGTCCACCTGCTTAAGCCAGTACATGTCCAGGCCCGTCTGAAGTTTGCTAGAGAGCATTTGGATGATCTAGAAGAAGGTTGGGAGAATGTCATATGGTCAGATGAAACCAAAATATAACTTTTTGGTAAAAACTCAACTCGTTGTGTTTGGAGGACAAAGAATGCTGAGTTGCATCCAAAGAACACCATACCTACTGTGAACCATGGGGGTGGAAACATCATGCTTTGGGGCTGTTTTTCTGCAAAGGGACCAGGACGACTGATCCGTGTAAAGGAAAGAATGAATGGGGCCATGTATCATGAGATTTTGAGTGAAAACCTCATTCCATCAGCAAGGGCATTGAAAATGAAACGTGGCTGGGTCTTTCAGCATGACAATGATCCCAAACACACTGCCCGGTCAACGAAGGAGTGGCTTCGTAAGAAGCATTTCAAGGTCCTGGAGTGGCCTAGCCAGTCTCCAGATCTCAACCCCATAGAAAATCTTTGGAGGGAGTTGAAAGTCCGTGTTGCCCAGCAACAGCCCTAAAACATCACTGCTCTAGAGGAGATCTGCATGGAGGAATGGGCCAAAATACCAGCAACAGTGTGTGAAAAACTTGTGAAGACTTACAGAAAACATTTGACCTCTGTCATTGCCAACAAAGTGTATATAACAAAGTATTGAGAGAAACTTTTGTTATTGACCAAATACTTATTTTCCACCATAATTTGCAAATAAATTCATAAAAAATCCTACAATGTGATTTTCTGGATTTGTTTTTCTAATTTTGTCTGTCATAATTGAAGTGTACCTATGATGAAAATTACAGGCCTCTCTCATCTTTTTAAGTGGAAGAACTTGCACAATTTGTGGCTGACTAAATACTTTTTTGCCCCACTGTATATATTGATTGCAATTATTTCAGAATGAGTGAGCGTTCATGTGCAAAGGATTAGCATTTCAATGGTTATAATTATCAACTCTGTAGTGCCTTCTCAGCTGACCCCCCCCTACTCCCCTTTTGTCTCTTACAAGCCACCATGCCGGTTTAGTCCACTAGGGCACATTCTCCTATAATTTCCTTGTAACCATATCTACTTTGTTGTGCATTTCTGTGAGTACTTAGTTAGTAAATAAATAATTTTAAGACAATTGATGTATGGATGACTCATAGTGAAGACTGGGTTCGTGCAGATAACCAACAATTTACAATGTTTGGAATGAGGTAATGACTTCCTAGTTAATTACAGTTACATGATTAATCAGTTTAATCACATAATAATAATTACAGAGAGTTATTTGATAAATAAGTCTTCAGTTTTAATGATGCCAAAGACACAACATATTTGATGCCCCCGTGCGAGGATTCTAAGATAGAATTAGACTTTGCTGTTGTCACAGCTGTTGAAGGAACTGGAGCAAGGTGCAGCGTGGTAAACGTACATTTTCTCTTTTATTCGAAATTACGCCGACAAAACAAACAATACAAAACAAACCATGAAGCTTCAGACTATGTGCCATCAAACAAAGTTAACTTCCCACAAACACAGGTGGGAAGAAGAGTACCTAAGTATGGCTCCCAATCAAAGACAATGATAGACAGCTGTCCCTGATTGAGAACCATACCCGGCCAAAACGTAGAAATAGAAAATCATAGAAACACAAAACATAGAAGGCCCACCCCAACTCACGCCCTGACCAAACCAAAATAGAGACCTAAATAGGATCTCTAAGGTCAGGGTGTGACAGCTGTTGAATTCTATATATCAATTGTGCAAACAGAATTGTACAAACAGACTGCTTTCTATACAAATTGGTTGGTTGCGTGTGTATTCCCATTGGAACAAGCTATTACGGAGCACCTCCGGTCGTGTGTCGTTAGCGTCAGAGCAATGAGTGAAACATTCCAGATTTAGTCCGTTAGGCCAAACGGTACTATTTCTGTTGGTCAATATTAACTCCTAGAGCAAGTACATAGAGCCAGTAAGGTTAGAAATTAGAAGATATCTGTTCCTTGACCGAGCCAAAGTATTCTGTCCTCCTACCGCACTAAGCAAGTGGGGCAGACCACAGGCATATAAACATAACGCTATGCCGAATGGGTTAATGTAAGACGTCACTAGTAAACCCACCCTTTCCATGGTGAGAGGACCCTATTTTGTGCTTGGAAGTCATATTTCTGAACAACGTAGGATTAGCTTGCACGGGATGCTAAGCTAACAAAATGGAAACATTATTTCCTGTGTCCATTTAAATTCCTCCGCCTTGCGTGACGGAAGTCCAGCCCTTTGTACTTCCATTTGATTTCAGCATTCTGCATCACTGGTGGTGAAGAATCGCAAGTACATCTCTTAAAATAAGTAGGGTAAATCCAAACGTGCATCACGTTAAGATATCCAGCCAATCGCAATTGACTGGATATCGATGTTTCATTCAATTTAACTAACAAGTGAAATTGACAGATTTACCTTTTAAATAATATCCAATTTTATTGGGCTTCTACAATAAGACAAGATTAACGTTTTCCACATTAACTTCTTATGGCTGCAGGGGCACTATTGAGTAGCTTGGATGAAAGGTGCCCAGAGGTGCCCAGAGTAAACGGCCTGCTCCTCAGTCTCAGTTGCTAATATATGCATATTATTATTAGTATTGGATAGAAAACACTCTGAAGTTTCTAAAACTATTTGAATGATGTCTGTGAGTATAAGAGAACTCATATGGCAGGCAAAAACCTGAGAAGAAATCCAAACAGGAAGTGAGAAATCTGAGGTTGGTGGATTTTCAAACCAGGCCCAATTGAATTCACATTGGGATATAAATGAAGTTGCACTTCCTAGGGATTCCACTAGATGTCAACCGTTTTTCAAAACTTGAATGAGGAATCTACTGTGTGGTGGGACTGAATAAGAGCTGAATGAGTCAGCTTACTGGCAGAGAGCCATTTCCTGGTCACGCATATTCCACATGATATCGACTTGCGTTCCATTCCTCCTCAAGACACAAAGGAATTCTCCGGTTGGAACTTTATTGAAGATTTATGATAAAAACATCCTAATGATTGATTCTGTACTTAGTTTGAAATGCTTCTTCGACCTGTAATATAACTTTTTGAAGTTTTTGTCCGAAGAAATGCACGAGCGTTTTGGATATGTATACCAAACTCGCAAACAAAAGTTGCTAATTGAACATAAATAACGGACATTATCGAACAAATCAAGCATTTATTGTGGACCTGAGATTCCTGGGAGTGCATTCTGATGTAGATCATCAAAGGTAAGGGAATATTTATCATGTAATTTCTGTTTTTTTGTTGACTCCGACATGGCGGCTAATTGTATTATATTTCCGAGCGCCGTCTCAGATTATTGTAATTTTTTAAAAATCTGACACAGCGGTTGCATTAACCTCTTCAGACTCTAGGGGCAGTATTTCATTTTTGGATAAAAAGACGTGCCCGTTTTAAGCACAATATTTTGTCACGAAAAGATGCTCGACTATGCATTGAATTGATAGCTTTGGAAAGAAAACACTCTGACGTTTCCAGAACTGCAAAGATTTTCACTGTGAGTGCCCTAGAACAAAAGCTTCAAGCAAAACCAAGATGTTTCTGCAACCAGGAAATGAACAGGATTTCTGAGGCTACGTTTTTCATTATCTCCTTATATGGCTGTGAATGCCACAGGAATGAGCCTACCCTTTCTATCATTTCCCCAAGGGGTCTGGAGCATTGTGACGTATTTGCAGGCATATCATTGGAAGATTGACCATAATAGACTACATTTGCCAAGTGTCCGCACGGTGTCCTGCGTGGAAATTGGTGCGCAAAACTCAGCTGCTGGTATTTTTCCATGGGATTCTGAGAAAAACCATGCTTCCACGAACGGCATATCAATGAAGAGATATTTGATAAAACACCTTGAGGATTGATTCAAACAACGTTTGCCATGTTTCGGTCGATATTATGGAGTTAATTCGGAAAAAAGTTAGACGTTTAGGTGACTGAATTTTCGGTTGGTTTCGGTAGTCAAATGCGTAGTAACAAAACGGAGCGATTTGTCCTACACAAAGAATCTTTCAGGAAAAACTGGACATCTGCTATGTAACTGAGAGTCTCATCATTGAAACATCTGAAGTTCTTCAAAGGTAAATTATTTTATTTGATTCCTTTGCTGGTTTTTGTGAATATGTTGCGTGCTAAATGCTATGCTAAATGCTAAGCTAGCCATCAACACTCTTACGCAAATGATTGATTTTCTATGGTTCAAAAGCATATTTAGAAAATCTGAGATGACAGTGTTGTTAAGAAAAGGCTAAGCTTGAGAGCAGGCATATTTATTTCATTTCATTTGCGATTTTTAGAAATCGTTAACGTTGCATTATGGTAATGAGCTTGAGGCTGTAGTCACGATACCGGATCCGGGATGGCTCGGCGCAAGAGGTTAAGGAGAGGTATATCTATAATTCCATGTGTATAACTTGTATTATCATTTACATTATTAGTATTTCTGTTGAATCGATGTGGCTATGCAAAATCACTGGATGTTTTTGGAACTAGTGAACATAACGCGCCAATGTAAACTCAGATTCTTTTTATATAAATATGAACTTTAACAAACAAAACATACATGTATTGTGTAACATGAAGTCCTATGAGTGTCATCTGATGAAGATAATCAAAGGTTAGTGATTAATTTAATCTCTATTTGTGCTTTTTGTGACTCCTATCTTTGGCTGGAAAATGGCTGTGTTTATTCTGTGGCTTGGTGGTGACCTAACATAATCGTTTGTGGTGCTTTCGCTGTAAAGCATATTTGAAATAGACACTATGGTGGGATTAACAACAAGATTACATTTAAAACGGTATAACATGTATGTTTGAGGAATTTTAATTATGAGATTTCTGTTGTTTTGAATTTGGCGCCCTGCACTTTCACTGGCTGTTGTCATATCATCCCGTGAACAGGATTGCAGCCCTAAGAAGTTTTAACTTAGATAAAGCTCTCAAGTTTAATTCCCAGATATCCTTTACAGGTTTGATCAATCAGTAAAATCTGCTTTTGCAAAGCACAATCAATCTGTCCCGCCTCCAGCGGGAATCCCATATGGCTGTGGCCTGAGGGGAAATTATACCATAGTGGTGAATGTACCTAACATTACTTTTATGATAATCCAGCAATCTCAATTGGGTATCATCATCTCATTGCATTTATTAAAATTGTCGAACATACCTTTCTAGGTTCTTCCAATTAAATGAGACATCTTAAACTTTGCAATAGTAACCTAGATGAACCAACTTCCCAGATAGCCTATCCAGGCATGATGAATCATTATCGATTAATTTAATTTGCTTTTGCAAATTCATTCACGTCCAACTCCCCATTCATTAATTTGAAGACTAATTGATCAGAAGATAACTTTCTAATCTGAATATTTTCCTTGGTGCCCCGACTTCCTAGTTAATTACAGTTACATCGCGTAATAATAATTACAGAGACTTATTTGATAAATAAGTCTTCAGTTTTAATGATGCCAAAGACAGGACAGCAGTATGGACCCTCAAAACACCTGTGACCTTTCAAATCAGAGAGCCTGTGACTTCTATTTAACATGACTGAAAGTAGGATCAGCCAGTACATAGTTTTTTTTATACCCCTACACTCCAAAGGTTGTGTCCCGCCATTCATTCATTTTGGTACAGTTTGTCTCCTCAGCTGATTATTAGATGTTGTCAGACACACATGGGTTTCTGAAGATGATTATCTTCCTCAAGTGTGCAGCGAATTCTGATAGATTGAAAGACAAAATGAGTATGATATGGCATTTAAAACCTAAAAACAATTCTACATTTCCCGTAAAATAATTTTTTCGCATACCCAAAATGCCTTCTATTTAGAATGCAAGTATTCAGACACGGCCTAAGTCTGTTGTCTTGGCACTGGTCCCTAGGAGTTTGGGGTTTCCCTTTGCCCTGTTCTGCCCTCCTGCTTTTAGACAGATGACTGGAAATTAGGTGGTTGGTCTGTCTGCCAGGGAAATTGGTGTAAAATCTCCCCCTTCTGAAAACCTGAGAGGACTTAGTGTGCGTAATGAACAGGGTCAGAAACGGCAGGGCAGAACATGCTTTGGGAAAACATGAACCGTCTGATTGCATGGCCCTAACGAGGCTAAGCTGGGGCAGGCAATTAGAGGAGACAAGACCCTAACGAGCTGCAGCCAGCCTGAGCCACTTTCAATGACAGCTTTCAATGATTAGAGCTTTCTAATTATATATTTTTTTCTCTGAACTTGTACTTTGTGAGAAAAAAATAGGCTAAATTAGGATTTAAACAATTTGCTCACATGCTCTGTTGCATGCTTTGAGAATGCCATGTTATTAGCACTCTGTAGCTTTAGCAGACCTTTGAACTTCAGAGCATATACTGTATCACTTGTTAAGCATTCCCCATTTGTTCAGCGGAACTGACATGATTAAGGGAAGGATCATGAATCTGAGGACACCCGTCTAGACTATAAAACATCTCTAAATCATACTGTGTCTCTGTCTGTCCCCAAGATCAATACAGTATGTTCCAGCCACAGCAGCTCCTAGCCTCCAGTAAATGAAAAGCCAAAACAGCTTTATTTTGGTACTATATAACTGTTTAATGCAATGTCATGAACGTTACCTTTCAGAAACTTCCTCTGTGGGCGTCCAGTTGTCATTTGTGGGTATACAGTTGAGTTAGATTGCATTGTCAATGCTGGGCGATGATTGTAGCTTTTCATACGCACACACACATTTTTTGTTTGTTTTGCAGTCTGTGGAATGTGCGAGTCCATTGAGCATCTGACAGGCTGGCTCTGGGTTTGCCCCTGGGTTTAACCCCGGTGCTGTCTCTGACTGGGTCCCAGGGAGAGCTGTCTGCTCTGGGCTCAAGGCCAGTCTCACACACAAAACAAAGAATACCTGCCCAGAAACCTCAGCACCATGAAAACACTCCTCTCGGGAACGCCCATGCATTCAATTTTCTCTCTTGCTCTCTCTCGCTCTCTCTCTCTCATATACATAAAATTATGCAGGTACAGATGGGGAGAAGATATTGTTCTTTTTTTAGAAGTAGATGAAAGTGTCTTGATGTGTAGTGGCATGTTTCCTTTCCACTCCAATCTCATTAAGTTCAATGAAAAATAATTTTGTTTATGATCAGAGGACAGCTGACGTCAGGCTATTGGCTCTGTGGCGTTACACATACAGGGACCCAGCAGGACTAATCAAACACACTTTTGGCTCCGTTTGGAAATACAATGTGTGGAATTTGCATGATTACCAACAGCAGTATTGGCTGTTGCTCTGATGATGACTGGTCCTGGGTAGCCATATTCTGTCCCTTTGTGTCAGCCTTCCTGCTCCTGATCCAAACTCAAACACTGCTAACCACGTTTCTCTTTAATTAACAGATGTTTTTTGTAAGTCTCTTTTCGTAATTTCTGTAGCAATTAATTTCACAGTTCTTTACCCTTTTGTTCTCCATCCATCCCCTTATTGTGGGTGTTGTGTGAACCTTTCTTAGTTTGGCTGTTTTGACCACCCTTTTATGACCAGGCCAGAGTTTCTGTGCCCACAGACCTGAATAAAGGCTTCATGATAAGAAAATATTAATTATGAATTCCCTTGAAACCCTCACTCTATACTATAATGTAATTATGATATGAATACCACTAAACCATATAGCTATAGCATTTCGCTACACTCGCATTAACATCTGCTAACCATGTGTATGTGAAATCAAATTTGATTTATAGTTCAGCAGTGTTCTATAAACGTGTGTCCATAACAGCCAGGTACATTGCATTAGACAATGTCTTGACAAATTAAATTGACTCATTAAATAATCAGATTTGTCTATTGAAGATCCTAATGAAATGTGTGATTATTCTGTTCTCAGTATGTGGGGGTCTGACTTTTTAGGTTAAAAAAAAGTTGTGGAAAGTAAGGTGATCGGAAGGTTGGGTGTCCGATCGGCGGGTTGGGAGTTGGATCCTCGGTCGAGTCATACCAAAGACTCCAACATATCCCTCTCTGATTGGCACTCAGCATTAAGGAGATAAATTAGGGGTAAAGCCCTGTGACAGACTAGCATCCTGTCTAGCGTTCTATCCAGGGGGCGTACTTGTACACCAAGCTGTCTCTCGCTGTAACGCTCGTCTGAAGAAGTGGACCAAGATGCAGCGTGAGGTAGGTTACTCATCATTTTATGATAACCAGGAACAACAAGAAAGAGAAAACCAACGAAACCTACAGCCTTGAAGGGCTCAACTGCAACAATACAAGGACAAGATCCCACAACTTAGGTGGGAAAAAAGGCTACCTAAGTATGATTCCCAATCAGAGACAACGATAGACAGCGGCCTCTGATTGGGAACCACCCTCGGCCAAACGCAAAGAAATACAAAACATAGAATGCCCACCCAAATCACACCATGACCAAACCAAATATAGACATAAAAAGGCTCTCTAAGGTCAGGGCGTGACACTCGCTACAGAAACAGGGGTTCCTCCTGCCCTATGGGTCACTATGACTTGGGCTCTATTCAATCCATAAACAGAAGTTCAGTGTTACAGCGTGATTGAAATTCAAGGCAATGTTCCCGCGTTAGCAGACAATGCATTCACGGTAAACACTGCATATGTTGGCTCAATTGGAAATTACCTTTACATTCCTAGTGTGCTATCTGTAACACTTCAACGATACAGATTGGGGGTATACAGATTGCTTACTGTGACTCACTGTGACCACAAGTTGATGTGACCCAATTTCAACATCTAGTTTTGATTTAGGTTTAGTTGAGTTGGCAACTAACGTGAATTCAACAGAACATGTCACCATGTAATTGGATTTAGGTTAAAAGTTGGGAGAAAACAAAAAATCCCTCAGGTTGATTAATTTTTGCAAATCCAAATCAGTTTTCCACTTTGAATTTTATGTTGTTGAAATCAAATCAAACTTTATTTGCCACATGCACTGAATACAACAAGTGTAGACTTTACCGTGAAATGCTTACTTACAAGCCCTGAACCAACCAGTGCATTTTGAGGATTTGTTAAGCAGTCTAATGGCTTGGGGGTAGAAGCTGTTGAGGAGCCTTTTGGTCCTAGACTTGGCGCTCCGGTACTGCTTCGCGTGCAGTAGCAGAGAAAACAGTCTATAACTTGGTTGACTGGAGTCTACAATTTTATGGGCTTTCCTCTGACACCGCCTGTTATATAGGTACTGGATGGCAGGAAGCTTGGCCCCAGTGATGATCTTACACATTGTTTACCTAGCTGGCTAGCTACATGTCTTAACAAAAGACTCCACTATGCAAGTAACCATTTCGGCTGCATTGGTAAATTCAGTTTGAGTATGCCAGGGCTCAGAATAACTGATGAATTTACGAATGCAACAACACCCGTTGAATATGTCCGGTGTCAGTAAACATCGGCAAATTTTTTCAAATGTGAGTTTACAAGTTTATCAACTTTCAAAGCAGAATTAATTTCCCATTGTTCCTCAAAAATGTAGTGTATGATATATAATTTTGTAGCTCTGAGTCTCTACTTTTATCCAACGTAAAAATCACAATTTCATAAGACCGATTTGAGCCGGTCAGTCACATTTGTGGTCACTTTTGTTGCGTCAGCCTCATAGTGAAAAAAAGGTTTTTGAATTAATTTGGGATCTATCGCATCACACAACTGTCTCAGACCATGTTTGGAATATTTATTTCTCACACAGAATAGGTCAACTTTTATACTATGGGGGATAGTAGATTGACAAAGGCTAGTGCTTTTGCTGTTCGTTAGGCCTCATTTTGTTGGCTGATGAAAAGTAAATGTGGACAGTTCGTAATTGGATAAGGGCGCATGCAGTTGCCTCCCCGATGTGTCTGTCTTCACTTGTAGCCTGTGAGAAAGACCCGATCACGTGACAGAGAGCCATGTGAGTGAGAGGTGCTTTGGAGCGTGCAGCACTCAGGGAGAAGGGCACAACGCAGCACTCCGGGACAAGGGCACGATGGCCACAAAAGGCATGGATTTTTTTGGGGTGCATTAGGGCCACCCAAAAGGGATGCCACTGTGAAATTTGAGGCATTATCAAGTGCTTGTCAAATGTTGAATGAGAGACTGAAGTGTGTACAGCCTGCGCAAAAAAAACAAAGCAGCAATGCCTTTCATGTAACTTTTTTTCAAATCATCATTAGAGTGTCCCATCATGCAGCCTTACAATGTATTACAAATCAAAACATATAACCCAACGTTTGTAGAACTAAAGTTACATTAACAACTCTAAATGAAGCATACAGGAGTACCTATTTCTTTGTTAATTGCTCAATACAGAATAGCAGCATGTGAGCACTCCCTCAAAGCGTTTGGAGAAAATATCCAGTGTATTTTATTCAGTTATGTACAATTGTATTCTTCATACTATAAAAGAATATAAAATAACGCCAAGGAAATCTAAGCAAATCTTGTCTGCTAAATCAACTAGTGTAGCCCACAGCCATTTGGCATAGCCATATCAGGACCTCTCAGAGTATGATATTCTGTCCTTCTGAAATAGACTACATTTTCTTCATATCATGCTTCTTTAGACCTGTCTAAAATAAATAAGGGATTATTGTGAAGGTGTAGACTATATTACATGGATTTATTAGAGGCCTTAAAATGTAGATGTTCCAAAGGTCTGCATCAGGAGATGCTAAATGTTTTTATGTTAATTAACGGTCAATTACCATGAGACTAACCGTTATCTGCTTGACAGTCACCAGCTGATGAAATGTCACGACCGCCACAGCCCTGGTTTGGATTTCCATTTCACACCTCACATTTTTTCAGATTACTCACGTGTACTTGCAATGAAAGCATTTGATATTCCTGTTGATGTAATAATGAAAAGGACCTTGAATATGCACAGGAATTTATTTACACTTTTTAGAAACAGTAGGGGCAGATGTGGAACTAATTTCACCGGAATGAAAGAAAACACG